>NC_092239.1:46905520-46943643 GCF_036320965.1 Panulirus ornatus | reverse complement strand
GTTAGGGAAAATGATTTGGTAAACAGAGAAGAGGTAGTAAAAGCTTTGCGGAAGATGAAAGCCGGCAAGGCAGCAGGTTTGGATGGTATTGCAGTGGAATTTATTAAAAAAGGGGGTGACTGTATTGTTGACTGGTTGGTAAGGTTATTTAATGTATGTATGATTCATGGTGAGGTGCCTGAGGATTGGCGGAATGCGTGCATAGTGCCATTGTACAAAGGCAAAGGGGATAAGAGTGAGTGCTCAAATTACAGAGGTATAAGTTTGTTGAGTATTCCTGGTAAATTATATGGGAGGATATTGATTGAGAGGGTGAAGGCATGTACAGAGCATCAGATTGGGGAAGAGCAGTGTGGTTTCTGAAGTGGTAGAGGATGTGTGGATCAGGTGTTTGCTTTGAAGAATGTATGTGAGAAATACTTAGAAAAACAAATGGATTTGTATGTAGCATTTATGGATCTGGAGAAGGCATATGATAGAGTTGATAGAGATGCTCTGTGGAAGGTATTAAGAATATATGGTGTGGGAGGCAAGTTGTTAGAAGCAGTGAAAAGTTTTTATCGAGGATGTAAGGCATGTGTACGTGTAGGAAGAGAGGAAAGTGATTGGTTCTCAGTGAATGTAGGTTTGCGGCAAGGGTGTGTGATGTCTCCATGGTTGTTTAAATTTGTTTATGGATGGGGTTGTTAGGGAGGTGAATGCAAGAGTTTTGGAAAGAGGGGAAAGTATTAAGTCTGTTGGGGATGAGAGAGCTTGGGAAGTGAGTCAGTTGTTCGCTGATGATACAGCGCTGGTGGCTGATTCATGTGAGAAACTGCAGAAGCTGGTGACTGAGTTTGGTAAAGTGTGTGAAAGAAGAAAGTTAAGAGTTAATGTGAATAAGAGCAAGGTCATTAGGTACAGTAGGTTTGAGGGTCAAGTCAATTGGGAGGTGAGTTTGAATGGAGAAAAACTGGAGGAAGTGAAGTGTTTTAGATATCTGGGAGTGGATCTGTCAGCGGATGGAACCATGGAAGCGGAAGTGGATCATAGGGTGGGGGAGGGGGCGAAAATTCTGGGGGCCTTGAAGAATGTGTGGAAGTCGAGAACATTATCTCGGAAAGCAAAAATGGGTATGTTTGAAGGAATAGTGGTTCCAACAATGTTGTATGGTTGCGAGGCGTGGGCTATGGATAGAGTTGTGCGCAGGAGGATGGATGTGCTGGAAATGAGATGTTTGAGGACAATGTGTGGTGTCAGGTGGTTTGATCGAGTAAGTAACGTAAGGGTAAGAGAGATGTGTGGAAATAAAAAGAGCGTGGTTGAGAGAGCAGAAGAGGGTGTTTTGAAATGGTTCGGGCACATGGAGAGAATGAGTGAGGAAAGATTGACCAAGAGAATATATGTGTCGGAGGTGGAGGGAACGAGGAGAAGAGGGAGACCAAATTGGAGGTGGAAAGATGGAGTGAAAAAGATTTTGTGTGATCGGGGCCTGAACATGCAGGAGGGTGAAAGGAGGGTAAGGATTAGAGTGAATTGGAGCGATGTGGTATACCGGGGTTGACGTGCTGTCAGTGGATTGAATCAATGCATGTGAAGCGTCTGGGGTAAACCATGGAAAGCTGTGTAGGTATGTATATTTGCGTGTGTGGACGTATGTATATACATGTGTATGGGGGTGGGTTGGGCCATTTCTTTCGTCTGTTTCCTTGCGCTACCTCGCAAACGCGGGAGACAGCGACAAAGCAAAAAAAAAAAAAAAAACATGAAACATTATACATAGAATCTCTCATTACACTTGCAATATTTAACATTCATCACAAAGATCTGGATGATGTTTATTGAGATAGTTTTGCAACAATAATTTGAATATAAGCTGCCTTCTCAGAAGATAAAGTCTTCCCCTTGAGTTTACCACGGTATGATAAATGTCTCAGTGAAAATAACAGCGAGTGGCTCTTCTCAGGACATTCTTAAGGGCATCAATATAGTTTTGTTTGTATGGCACCCATACAGTTTCCTTGATCAGTATGCAGTCTCACGAAGAACTTGAATTAAGTGGCAAAGGTTCCTTTGGAGGATTTGGTGACAGAGAGCTCCAGAGCACTTCCAACATGTGAAGAGCATCATCAAAGGCAAATTCACGCTTCAATTCCAACAATAACCAGCGGTAGCAAAAGAGAAGATCATCAGCCTTTGGTAATGGTTCCCAGTAGAACTTTCCTATGAGAAGGGCATTAGTCATGGAGAAGTCCTCATCAAGACTATCGTAAGACCTACTGCTGGACTCCATAGGTTCGCCTGCTGTTCTGGGCCTCTGACTGGTGCTTCTGACTGCTGCTCCTCCTCACGTCATCCTCACCGCAACATTCATTTATTTATTTATCTATTCATTTTGCTTTGTCGCTGTTTCCCGCGTTAGCGAGGTAGCGCAAGGAAACAGACGAAAGAATGGTCCAACCCACCCGCATACACATGTATATACATACACGTCCACACACGCAAATATACATACCTATACATCTCAACGTATACATATATAGGCACACACAGACATATACATATATACACATGTACATAATTCATACTGTCTGTCCTTATTCATTACCATCGCCACCTCGCCAAACATGAAATAACAACCCCCTCCCCCCTCATGTGTGAGAGGTAACGCTAGGAAAAGACAACAAAGGCCCCATTCGTTCACACTTAGTCTCTGGCTATCATGTAATAATGCACAGAAACCACAGCTCCCTTTCCACATCCAGGCCCCACAGAACTTTCTATGGTTTACCCCAGACGCTTCACATGCCTTGGTTCAATCCATTGAAAGCAAGTACACTCCGGCATACCACAACGCTCCAATTCACTCTATTCCTTGCACGCATTTTACCCTCCTGCATGTTCAGGCCCCGATCACTCAAATTTTTTTTCACTCCATCTTTCCACCTCCAATTTGGTCTCCCACTTCTACTCGTTCCCTCCACCTCTGACATATATATCCTCTTGGTCAATCTTTCCTCACTCATTCTCTCCATGTGACCAAACCATTTCAAAACACCCTCTTCCTCTCTCTCAACCAAACTCTTTTTATTATCACAAATTTCTCTTACCCTATTATTACTTACTCGATCAAACCACCTCACACTACATATTCTCCTCAAACATCTCATTTCCATTACATCCACCCTCTTCCGCATAACTCTATCCAGAGCCAACGTCTCGCAACCATATAACATAGTTGGAACCACTATTCCTTCAAACATACCCATTTTTGCGTTCCGAGATAATGTTCTCGACTTCCACACATTCTTCAGCACTCCCAGAATTATCGCCCCCTACCCCACCCTATGATTCACTTCCGCTTCCATGGTTCCATCTGCTGCTAAATACATTCCCAAATATCTAAAACACTTCACTTCCTCCAGTTTTTCTCCATTCAAACTTACCTCCCAATTGACTTGACCCTCAACCCTACTGTACCTAATAACCTTGCTCTTATTCACATTTACTCTCAACTTTCTTTTTTTACACACTTTACCAAACTCAGTCACCAGTTTCTGCAGTTTCTCACATGAATCAGCCACCAGCACTATATCATCAGCGAACAACAACTGACTCACCTCCTAAGCTCTCTCATCCACAAAAAACTGCATACTTGCCCCTCTTTCCAAAAATCTTGCATTCACCTCCTTAACAACCCCATCCATAAACAAATTAAACAACCATGGATATATCACACATCTCTGTCGCAAAACTACATTCACTGAGAACCAATCACTTTCCTCTCTTCCTACACGTACACATGCCTTACATCCTCGATAAAAGCTTTTCACTGCTTCTAACAACTTGCCTCCCACACCATATATTCTTCGTACCTTCCACAGAGCATCTCCATCAACTCTATCACATGCCTTCTCCAGATCCATAAATGCTACATACAAATCCATTTGCTTTTCTAAGTATTTCTCACATACATTTTTCAATATATATATATATATATGTATATATATATATATATATATATATATATATATATATATATATATATATATATATATATATATATATATATATATATATATATATATATATTTATTATTATTATCATTCTGCTTTGTCGCTGTCTCCCGCGTTTGCGAGGTAGCGCAAGGAAACAGACGAAAGAAGAAATGGCCCAACCCACACCCATACACATGTATATAGATACACGTCCACACACGCAAATATACATACCTATACATCTCAATGTACACATATATATACACACACAGACATATACACATATACACATGTACATAATTCATACTGTCTGCCTTTATTTATTCCCATCGCCACCTCGCCACACATGGAATAACATCCCCCTCCCACCTCATGTGTGCGAGGTAGCGCTAGGAAAAGACAACAAAGGCCCCATTCGTTTACACTCAGTCTCTAGCTGTCATGTAATAATGCCTGAAACCACAGCTCCCTTTCCATATCCATGCCCCAAAGAACTTTCCATTGTTTATCCCAGACGCTTCACATGCCCTGATTCAATCCATTGACAGCACGTCGACCCCGTTATACCACATCGATCCAGTTCACTCTACTCCTTGCCCGCCTTTCACGCTCCTGCATGTTCAGGCCCCGATCAGTTAAAATCTTTTTCACTCCATCTTTCCACCTCCAATTTGGTCTCCCACTTCTCCTCGTTCCCTCCACCTCCGACACATATATCCTCTTGGTCAATCTCTCCTCACTCACTCTCTCCATGTGCCCAAACCATTTCAAAACACCCTCTTTTGCTCTCTCAACAACGCTCTTTTTATTTCCACACATCTCTCTTACCCTTACATTACTTACTCGATCAAACCACCTCACACCACATATTGTCCTCAAACATCTCATTTCCAGCACATCCACCCTTCTGCACACAAACTCTATCTATAGCCCACGCTTCACAACCATACAACATTGTTGGAACCACTATTCCTTCAAACCTACCCATTTTTGCTTTCCGAGATAATGTTCTCGACTTCCACACATTCTTCAAGGCTCCCAGGATTTTCGCCCCCTCCCCCACCCTATGATTCACTTCCGCTTCCATGGTTCCATCCGCTCCCATATCCACTCCCAGTTATCTAAAACACTTTACTGCCTCCAGTTTTTTTCCATTCAAACTTACCTCCCAAATGACTTGACCCTCAACCCTACTGTACATAATAACCTTGCTACCGCTACCTCACGCATTTACGGAGGGAGGGGATTGTAATTTCAAGTGTGGCGGTGTGGCGACGAGTTTGAATAAGGGCAGACGGAATGAATTATGTAAATGTTTATATATACGTTGAGATGAAATCATACGGCTATATGCTTGTGTGGATGTGTATGTATATACATATGTATGTTGGTGGGTTGGGTATTCTTTCGTCTATTTCCTTGCGCTACCACGCTAAAACGGGAGACAGCAACAAATTATGATAAATAAATTAAACAAATATTATTAACTTATTTATATATTTTGGTTTGACGCTGTCTCCCGCGTTAGCGAGGTAGCGCAAGGAAACAGACGAAAGAATGGCCCAACCCACCCACATACAGAGGCATATACATAAACGTCCACATACGCAAACATACATACCTATATATCTCAATGTATACATATATATATACACACACACACATATACATATATACACATGTACATAATTCATACTGTCTGCCTTTATTCAATCAGATCGCCACACGGCCACACATGGAATAACAACCCACTCCCCCCTCATGTGTGCGAGGTAGCGCTAGGAAAAGACAACAAAAGCAACATTGGCTCACATTCAGTCTTTACCTTTTATGTAATAATGCACCGAAGCCACAGTTCCCTTTCCACATCCACGCCCCACACAACTTTTCATGGTTTATCCCAGACGCTTCACATGCCCTGATTCAATCCAATGACAGCACGTCGACCCAGGTATACCACATCGTTCCAATTCACTCTATTCCTTGCACGCCTTTCACCCTCCTGCATGTTCAGGCCACGATCACTCAAAATCTTTTTCACTCCATCTTTCCACCTCCAATCTGGTCTCCCACTTCTCGTTCCCTCCACCTCCGACACATATATCTTCTTGGTCAATCTTTCCTCACTCATTCTCTCCATGTGACCAAACCATTTCAAAACACCCTCTTCTGCTCTCTCAACCACACTCTTTTTATTCCCACACATCTCTCTTACCCTTACATTACTTATTCGATCAATCCACCTCACACCATATGTTGTCCTCAAACATCTCATTTCCAGCACATCCACCCTCCTGCGCACAACTGTATCCATAGCCCACGCCTCGCAACCATGCAACATTGTTGGAACCACTATTCCTTCAAATATAACCATTTTTGCTTTCCGAGATAATGTTCTCGACTTCCACACATTCTTCAAGGCTCACAGAATTGTCGCCCCCTCCCCTACCCTATGATTCACTTCCGCTTCCATGGTTCCATCCGCTGCCACATCCACTCCCAGATATCTAAAACACTTCACTTCCTCCAGTTTTTCTCCATTCAAACTTGCCTCCCAATTGCCTTGACCCTCAACCCTACTGTACCTAATAACCCCGCTCTTATTCACATTTACTCTCAGCTTTCTTCTTTCACACACTTTACCTATCTCAGTCACCAGCTTCTGCAGTTTCTCACATGAATCAGCCACCGGCGCTGTATCATCAGCGAACAACAACTGACTCACTTCCCAAGCTCTCTCATCCACAACAGACTGCATACTTGCCCCTCTTTCTAAAACTCTTGCATTCACCTCCCTAACAACCCCATCCATAAACAAATTAAACAACCATAGAGACATCACACACCCCTGCCGCAAACCTACATTCACTGAGAACCAATTACTTTCCTCTCTTCCTAAACGTACACATGCCTTACATCCTCGATAAAAACTTTTCACTGCTTCTAACAACTTGCCTCCCACACCATATATTCTTAATACCTTCCACAGAGCATCTCTATAACTACATCATATAACTTCTCTAGATCCATTAATGCTACATACAAATCCATTTGCTTTTCTAAGTATTTTTCACACACATTCTTCAAAGCAAACACGTGAATCACACGTCCTCTACCACTTCTGAAACCACATTGCTCTTCCCCAATCTGATGCTCTGTACATGCCTTCACCCTTTCAATCAATACCCTCCCATATGATTTACCAGGAATACTCAACAAACCTATACCTCTGTAATTTGAGCACTTACTCTTATCCTCTTTGCCTTTGTACAATTGCACTATGGAAGCATTCCGCCAATCTTCAGGCACCTCACCATGAATTATACATACATTAGATAACCTTACCACCCAGTTAAAAATACAGTCATTTTTTTTAATAAATTCCACTGCAATACCATTCAAACCTGCTGTCTTGCCGGCTTTCATCTTCCGCAACGCTTTTACTACCTCTTCTCTGTTTACCAAATCATTTCCCTAACCCTCTCAATTTGCTCACCACCTCGACCAAAACACCCTATATGTACCACTCTATCATGAAGCACATTCAACAAACCTTCAAAATACTCACTCCATCTTCTCACATCACCACTACCTGTTATCACCTCCCCATTAGCCCCCTTCACTGAAGTTCCCATTTGTTCCCTTGTCTTACGCACTTTATTTACCTCCTTCCAAAACATCTTTTAAATCTCCCTAAAATCTCATGATACTCTCTAACCCCAACTCTCATTTGCCTTCTCATTCACCTCGTGTACCTTTCTCTTGACCTCATTTCTCTTTCTTTTATACAGCTCCCACTCATTTGCATCATTTCCCTGCAAAAATCGTCCAAATGCCTCTCACTTCTTTTTCACAAATAATCTTATTTCTTCATCCCACCACTCGCAAACCTTTCTAATCTGCCCATCTCCCACACTTCTCATGCCAAAATCATCTTTTGCACAAGCCATCACTGATTCCCTAAGTACATCTCATTCCTCCCCTCTCCCCTTACCTCCTTTGTTCTCACCTTTTTCCATTCTGTACTCAGTCTCTCCTGATACTTCCTTACACAAGTTTCCTTCCCAAGCTCACTTACTCTCACCACTCTCTTCACCCTAACATTCTCTCATCTTTTTTGAAAACCCCTAGAAATCTTCCCCTTCGGCTACAAAAGATAATGATCAGACATCCCTCCAGTTTCACCTTTCAGCACATTAACATCCAAAAGTCTCTCTTTCGCACGCCTATCAATTAACACGTAATCCAATAACGCTCTGTGGCCATCTCTCCTACTTACATACGTATACTTATGTATATCTCTCATTTTAAACCAGGTATTCCCAATCACCATTCCTTTTTCAGCACATAAATCTACAAGCTCTTCACCATTTCCATTTACAACACTGAACACCCCATGTATACCAATTTTTCCCTCAACTGCCACTTTACTCACCTTTGCATTCAAATCACCCATCACTATAGCCCAGTCTTGTGCATCAAAACCACTAACACACTCATTCATCTGCTCCCAAAACACTTGCCTCTCATGATCTTTCTTCTCATGCCCAGGTGCATATGCACCAATAATCATCCACCTCTATCCATCAACTTTCAGTTTTACCCATATGTATATTTACCCTGAGGATGGGAGAGAAAGAATACTTCCCACGCATTCCTCACGTGTCGTTGAAGGCGACTAGAGGGGACGGGAGCGGGAAGCTAGAAACCCTCTCCTAAACTGGGAAACAGAAGGAGTCATGCGGGAACTGCTCATCCTCCTCGAAGGGTCAGATTGAGGTGGCTAAATGTGTGTGGATGTAACCAAGATGAGAAAAAAGTAGAGATAGGTTGTATGTTTGATGAAAGGATCCTGGATGTTTTGGCTCTGAGTAAAACGAAGCTCAGGTGTAAAGGGGAAGAGTGGTTTCGGAATATCTTGGGAGTAAAGTCAGGGGTTAGTGAGAGGACAAGAGCAAGGGAAGGAGTAGCACTATTCCTAAAACACGAGTGGTGGGAGTGTGTGATAGAGTGTAAGAAAGTAAACTCTAGATTCATATGGGTAAAACTGAAAGTGGATGGAGAGAGATGGGTGATTATTGGTGCATATGCACCAAGGCGTGAGAAGAAAGATCATGAGGGACAAGTGTTTTGAGAGCAGCTGAGTGAGTGTGTTAGTATATTTGATGCACGAGACCTAGTTATAGTGATGGGTGATTTGAATGCAAAGGTGAGTAATGTGGCAATTGAGGGAATAATTGGTATACATGGGGTATCCAGTGCTGCAAATGGAAATGGTGAACAGCTTGTAGATTTATGTGCTGAAAAAGGACTGGTGATTAGAAATAACGGATTTAGAAAGAGAGACATACATGAGTATAAGTATGTATGTAGGAGAGATGGCCAGAGAACGTAATTGGATTTCGTGTTAATTGATAGGCGCGCGATAGAGAGACTTTTGGATGTTAATGTGCTGAGGTGCAAGTGGAAGGATGTCTGATCATTATCTTATTGAGGCGAAGATGAATATTTGTAGAGGTTTTCAGAAAAAAAGAGAGAATGTTGGGGTGAAGAGAGTGGTGAGAGTATGTGAGTTTGGGAAAAAGACTTGTTTGAGGAAGTACCAGGAGAGAATGAGAACAAAATGGAAAAAGGTGAGAACAAATGACGTAAGGGGAGTGTGGAGGAATGAGATGTATTTAGGAAAGCAGTGATGGCTTGTGCAAAAGATGATTCCGGCATGAGAAGTGTGGGAGGTGGGCAGAATAGAAAGGTTTGTGAGTGGTGGGATGAAGAAATAAGATTATTAGTGAAAAAGAAGAGAGAGGCATTTGGACGATTTTTTCAGGGAAATGATGCAAATGAGTGGGAGCTGTATAAGAGAAAGAGAAATGAGGTCAAGAGAAAGGTGCGAGAGGTGAAAAAGAGGAGTAATGAGAGTTGGTGTGAGAGAGTATTATTGATTGTTAGGGAAAATAAAAATATGTTTTGGAAGGAGGTAAATGAAATGCATAAGACAAGTGAACAAATGGGAGCATCAGTGAGGTGGTCTAATGGGGATGTGATAACAAGTAGTGATGATGTGAGAAGGAGATGGAGAGAGTATTTTGATTATTTGTTCAATGTGTTTAATGATAGAATGGCAGATATAGGGTGTTTTGGTCGAGGTGGTGTGCAGAATGAGAGGGTTAGAGAGGAATGATTTGGTAAACAGAGAAGAGGTAGTATAAGCTTTGCGGAAGATGAAAGCCAAAAAGGCAACAGTTTTCGATGGTATTGCTGAGGAATTTATCAAAAAAGGGAGCTAGTGTATTGCTGCCTGGTTGGTAAGATTATTTAATGTATGTATGAATCATGGTGAGGTGCCTAAGGAAAACTGTAAATGCTTGCATACTGCCATTGTACAAAGGCAAAGGGGATAAGAGTGAGTAATCAAATTACAGAGTTATAAGTTTGTTGAGTATTGCTAGGAAATTATATGGGAGGGTATTGATTTAGAGGTTGAAGGCGTGTACAGAGTATAAGATTGTGGAAGAGCAGTGAGGTTTCAAACGTGGTAGAGTATGTGTGGATCAGGTGTTTGCTTTGAGGAATGTATGTGAGAAATACTAAGAAAAGCAAATGGATTTGTATGTAGCATTAATGGATCTGGAGAAGGCATATGATAGAGTTGATAGAGATGCTCTGTGGAAGGTATTAAGAATATATGGTGAGGGAGGTAAGTTGTTAGAAGCATTAAAAGGTTTTTATCGAGGATGTAAGGCATGTGTACGTGTAGGAAGAAAGGAAAGTGATTGGTTCTTAGTGAATGCTTCTTTGCGGCAGGGGTGCATGATGTCTCCATGGTTGTTTAATTTGTTTTCTGGATGAGGTTGTTAGGGAGGTGAATGCAAGAGTTTTGGAAAGAGGGACAAGTATGCAGTCTGTTGTGGATGAGAGAGCTTGGAAAGTGAGTCAGATGTTGTTCGCTGATGATACACCGCTGGTGGCTGGTTCGGGTGAGATACTGTAGAAGCTGTTGACTGAGTATGGAAAAGTTTGTAAAAGAAGAAAGCTGATAGCAAATGTGAATAAGAGCAAGGTTAATAGGTACACTATGGTTGAGGGACAAGTAAACTGAGAGATAAGTTTGAATGGAGAAAAACTGGGGAAAGTGAAGTGTTTGAGATATCTGTGAATGGATTTGGCATCGGGTAGAACCATGGAAGCGGAAGTGAATCATAGGGTGGGGGAGGGGGCGAAAGTTTTGGGAACGTTGAAAAATGTTTGGAATTCGAGAACGTTATCTTGGAGAGCAAAAATGGTTATGTATGAAGTAACAGTGGTACCAACAATGTTATATAGTTGCGAGGCGTGGGCAATCGATAGTGTGCGGAGGAGGGTGGATGTGCTTGAATTACATGTGTGAGGACAATATGTGGTGTGAGGTGGTTTGATCGAGTAAGTAATGAAAGGGTAAGAGAGATGTGTGGTAATAAAAAGAGTGTGGTTGGGAGAGCAGAAATGGTTGTTTTAAAATGTTTTTGTCATATGGAGAGAATGAATGAGGAAAGATTGACTAGAGGATAAATGCGTCAGAGGTGGAGGGAACAAGGAGAAGTGGGACACCAAACTGGAGGTGGAAAGATAGAGTGAAAAAGATTTTGAGTGATCGGGGCCTGAACATGCAGGAGGGTGAAAGGCGTGCAAGGAATAGCGTGAACTGGAACGATGTGGTATACCGGGGTCGAGGTATACCATATAATTCATACTGTCTGCCCTTATTCATTTCCGTCGCCACCCCGCCACACATGAAATGAACCCCCCCCCCCCCCTTGCAAGTGCGCGAGGTAGCGCTAGGAAAAGACAACAAAAGCCACATTCGTTCACACTCAGTCTCTAGCGGTCATGTATAATGCACCGAAACCACAGCTCCCTTTCCACATCCAGGCCCCACAAAACTATACATGGTTTACCTCAAACGCTTCTCTTGCCCTAGTTGAATGTATTGACAGCAGGTCGACCCCGATATACCACCTCGTTCCAATTTACTCAATTCCTTGCACGCCTTTCAACCTTCTGCATGTTCAGGCCCCGGTCACTCAAAATCTTTTTCACTCAGTCTTTCTACCTCCAATTTGGTCTCCCAGTTCTCGTTTCCTCCACCTCTGTAACATATAACCTCTTTGTCAATCTTTCCTTACTCATTCTCTCCATGTGACCAAACCATTTCAAAACACCCTTTTCTTCTGTCTCAACCACACTCTCTTTATTACCACATATTTCCCTTACCCTTTCATTACTTACCCGATCAAACCACCTCACACCACATATTGTCCTCAAACATCTCATTCTCAGCACATCCACCCTCCCTTGCACAACTCTATCTATAACCCACGAATATTAACCTTATAACATTGTTGGAACCACTATTCCTTCAAACATACCCATTTTTGCTTTCCAAGATAACGTTTTCATCTTCAACACATTTTTCAACTCTCCCAGAACTTTCGACTTCTCCACACCTTATGATTCACTTCCGCTTCCATGGTTCAATCCGCTGCCAAATCGATTCCCAGAAATCTAAAACACTTCAATTCCTCCAGTTTTTCTTCAAACTTATCTCCTAGTTGAATTGTCACTCACCCCTACTGTACCTAATATATTACCTTGCTATTATTCACATTTACTCTCATGTTTCTTCTTTCACACATTTTACCAAACTCAGTCACCAGCTTCTACAGTTTCTCATCCGAATCAGCCACCAGCGGTGTATCATCAACGAACAACAACTGAATCACTTCCCAAGCTCTCTCATCCACAACAGACTGCGTACTTGCCCCTCTTTTCAAAACTCTTGCATTCACCTCGCTAACAACCCCATCTGTTAAACGAATTAAACTACTACGGAGACATCACGCACCCCTGTCGCAAATAAGCATTCACTGAGAACCAACCACTTTCCACTTTTCCTTCACTTACACATGCCTTACATCCTCGATAAAAACTTTTCACTGCTTCTGACAACTTGTCTCCCAAACCATATATTCTTAATACCTTCCGCAGAGAATCTCTATCAACTCTATCATATGCCTTCTCCAGATCCATAAATGCTACATACAATTCCATTTGCTTTTCTAAGCATTTCTCACATACATTTTTGGAGGCAAACTCCTGATTCACACATCCTCTACCAGTTCTGAAACCACATTGCTCTTCCCCAATCTGATGCTCTGTACCTGCCTTCACCCTCTCAATCAATATTTCTCTTTTGTGTCTCTCCTGATGATGTGATCATTATACCAAAGTGCACTTTGCAACTTATCGTGGTTCATTTTCCATGTGGACTCAGTGGAATATCTTGATCACGCGCAAAATTGTTATCCTTTCCAATATGAATATATTAATCTTTCTTTCATACTATTCGCCACTTCCCACATCAGCAAGGTAGCGTTAAGAACAGAGGACTGGTCCTTTGAGAGAACATCCTCACCTGGCCCTCTTCTCTATTCCTTCTTTTGGAAAATTAAAAAAAAAACGAGAGGGGAGGATTTCCAGCCACCACCTCCCTCCCCATTTAGTCGCCCTCTACGACATACACGTAATACGTGGGATGTATTCTTTTTCCCCTGTCCCCAGGGATAATATATATATATATATATATATATATATATATATATATATATATATATATATATATATATATATATATATATATATATATATGTATAGGTGATAAGGAGTGGTGGTGATGTGAGACGGAGATGGATTGAGTATTTTAAAGGTTTGTTGAATGTGTTTGATGATAGAGTGGCAGATATAGGGTGTTTTGGTCGAGGTGATGTGCAAAGTGAGAGGGTTAGGGAAAATGATTTGGTAAACAGAGAAGAGGTAGTAAAAGCTTTGCGGAAGATGAAAGCCGGCAAGGCAGCAGGTTTGGATGGTATTGCAGTGGAATTTATCGAAAAAGGGGGTGACTGTATTATTGACTGGTTGGTAAGGTTATTTATTGTATGTATGACTCATGGTGAGGTGCCTGAGGATTGGCGGAATGCTTGCATAGTGCCATTGTACAAAGGCAAAGGGGATAAGAGTAAGTGCTCAAATTACAGAGGTATAAGTTTGTTGAGTATTCCTGGTAAATTATATGGGAGTGTATTGATTGAGAGGGTGAAGGCATGTACAGAGCGTCAGATTGTGGAAGAGCAGTGTGGTTTCAGAAGTCGTAGAGGATGTGTGGATCAGGTGTTTGCTTTGAAGAATGTATGCGAGAAATACTTAGAAAAACAAATGGATTTGTATGTAGCATTTATGGATCTGGAGAAGGCATATGATAGAGTTGATAGAGATGCTCTGTGGAAGGCATTAAGAATATATGGTGTGGGGGCAAGTTGTTAGAAGCAGTGAAAAGTTTTTATCGAGGATGTAAGGCATGTGTTCGTTTAGGAAGAGAGGAAAATGATTGGCTTTCAGTGAATGTAGGTTTGCGGCAGGGGTGTGTGATGTCTCCATGGTTGTTTAATTTGTTTATGGATGGGGTTGTTAGGGAGGTGAATGCAAGAGTTTTGGAAAGATGGGCAAGTATGCAGTCTGTTTTGGATGAGAGAGCTTGGGAAGTGAGTCAGTTGTTGTTCGCTGATGATACAGCGCTGGTGGCTGATTCATGTAAGAAACTGCAGAAGCTGGTGACTGAGTTTGGTAAAGTGTGTGAAAGAAGAAGTTAAGAGTAAATGTGAATAAGAGCAAGGTTATTAGGTACAGTAGGGTTGAGGGTCAAGTAAATTGGGAGGTAAGTTTGAATGGAGAAAAGCTGGAGGAAGTGAAATGTTTTAGATATCTGGGAGTGGATCTGGCAGCGGATGGAACCATGGAAGCGGAAGAGAATCATAGGTTGGGGGAAGGGGCGAGAATTCTGGGAGCCTTGAAGAATGTTTGGAAGTCGAGATCATTATCTCGGAAAGCAAAAATGGGTATGTTTGAAGGAATAGTGGTTCCAAAAATGTTGTATGGTTGCGAGGCGTGGGCTATGGATAGAGTTGTGCGTAGGAGGGTGGATGTGCTGGAAATGAGATGTTTGAGGACAATATGTGGTGTGAGGTGGTTTGATCGAGTAAGTAATGTAAGGGTGAGAGAGATGTGTGGAAATAAAAGAGTGTGGTTGAGAGAGCAGAAGAGGGTGTTTTGAAATGGTTTGGTCTCATGGAGAGAATGAGTGGGGAAAGATTGACCAAGAGGATATATGCGTCAGAGGTGGAGGGAACGAGGAGAAGTGGGAGACCAAATTGGAGGTGGAAAGATGGAGTGAAAAGGATTTTGAGTGATCGGGGCCTGAACATGCAGGAGGGTGAAAGGCGTGCAAGGAATAGAGTGAATTGGAACGATGTGGTATACCGGGGGCGACGTGCTGTCAATGGATTGAACCAGGGCATGTGAAGCGTCTGGGGTAAACCGTGCAAAGTGTGTGGGGCCTGGATGTGGAAAGGGAGCTGTGGTTTCGGTGCATTATTACATGACAGCTAGAGACTGAGTGTGAACGAATGGGGCCTTTGGTGTTTTTCCTAGCGCTACCTCGCACACATGAGGGGGGAGGGGGTTGTTATTCCATGTGTGGCGAGGTGGCGATGGGAACAAATAAAGGCAGACAGTATGAATTATGTACATGTGCATATATGTATATGTCTCTGTGTGTATATATATATGTACATTGAGATGTACAGATATGTATATTGTGCATGGGTGGACATGTATGTATATACATATGTATGTGGGCGGGTTGGGCCATTCTTTTATGTTTCCTTGCGCTACCTCGATAACGCGGGAGACAGCGACAAAGCAAAATAAATAAAATATAAATATATATATATATATATATATATATATATATATATATATATATATATATATATATATATATATATATATATATATATATATATATATATATATATATATATATATATATATATATATATACATATATATATATATATATATATATATATATATATATATATATATATATATATATATATATATATATATCTTTCAAACTATTCGCCATTTCCCGCATTAGCGAGGTAGCGTTAAGAACAGATGACTGGGCCTTTGAGGGACTACCCTCACCTGGCCCAACTCTCTGTTCCTTCTTTTGGAAAAAAAAAAAAAAATGTATATATATATATATATATATATATATATATATATATATATATATATATATATATATATAAATGTGAATAAGAGCAAGGTTATTAGGTACAGTAGGGTTGAGGGTCAAGTCAATTGGGAGGTGAGTTTGAATGGAGAAAAACTGGAGGAAGTGAAGTGTTTTAGATATCTGGGAGTGGATCTGGCAGCGGATGGAACCATGGAAGCGGAAGTGGATCATAGGGTGGGGGAGGGGGCGAAAATTCTGGGAGCCTTGAAGAATGTGTGGAAGTCGAGAACATTATCTCGGAAAGCAAAAATGGCTATGTTTGAAGGAATAGTGGTTCCAACAATGTTGTATGGTTGCGAGGCGTGGGCTATGGATAGAGTTGTGCGCAGGAGGATGGATGTGCTGGAAATGAGATGTTTGAGGACAATGTGTGGTGTGAGGTGGTTTGATCGAGTAAGTAACGTAAGGGTAAGAGAGATGTGTGGAAATAAAAAGAGTGTGGTTGAGAGAGCAGAAGAGGGTGTTTTGAAATGGTTTGGGCACATGGAGAGAATGAGTGAGGAAAGATTGACCAAGAGGATATATGTGTCGGAGGTGGAGGGAACGAGGAGAAGAGGGAGACCAAATTGGAGGTGGAAAGATGGAGTGAAAAAGATTTTGTGTGATCGGGGCCTGAACATGCAGGAGGGTGAAAGGAGGGCAAGGAATAGAGTGAATTGGAGCGATGTGGTATACCGGGGTTGACGTGCTGTCAGTGGATTGAATCGGGGCATGTGAAGCGTCTGGGGTAAACCATGGAAAGCTGTGTAGGTATGTATATTCGCGTGTGTGGACGTATGTATATACATGTGTATGGGGGTGGTTTGGGCCATTTCTTTCGTCTGTTTCCTTGCGCTACCTCGCAAACGCGGGAGACAGCGACAAAGCAAAAAAAAAAAAAATATATATATATATATATATATATATATATATATATATATATATATTTCTTTTTTTTCTTTCATACTATTCGCCATTTCCCGCGTTAGCAAGGTAGCGTTAAGAACAGAGGACTGGGCCTCTGAGGGAATGTCCTCACCTGGCCTCGTTCTCTGTTCCTTCTTTTGGAAAATCAAAAAAAAACGAGAGGGGAGGATTTCCAGCCCCCCGCTCCCTCCCCTTTTAGTCGCCTTCTACGACACGCAGGGAATACGTGGGAAGTATTCTTTCTCCCCTATCCCCAGGGATATATATATATATATATATATATATATATATATATATATATATATATATATATATATATATATATATATATATATATATATATATATATATATATATATATATATATATATATATATATATATATATATATATTCGTATATTCGCGTACCTATCTAATATACATATAAAAGTGAAAAAGGGAGAAATCCAGTATGCTCTGTTAATGCAATGACGTCAATTTATTTTGCACTATCACATTGTGTCTTCTCATATCTAATTCCATAACTTTAGCTGTGTGTTTAGTGCCCTGTAACTTTAGGTCTACGCTGATGCATTTCTCTTAAATTCGTTATGAGAAACTGATAAAGTAATGTGTCACAAGTCAATAGTGGGGAGATTCAGAAGTGGATGAGAATATAGTTGACTTACATAGGAGAAAGGATCATGGTAAAGTGTTCAGGTGAATAGTGCTCTTTCCTATGGATCCTCGCTGGGATCTCGTATTCCATATATTTATGAATGATTAAGATATTTGGGAATAACTTATCAATCTAGATTTAATCGGTGTATATAAACATTAGTTTGATAATAGAGTTGCTTTTTACTTACGATAAGAAGTTCATAATTAATGACAGTTTTCAGTTCATATTGGATGTCTACATCAGAGAAAGCGGTTGTGTGTGTTTTTATGAGCTGCCACGTATACGTTGATAGGCCTGGTGTAGTGTCCCTTCATTCTCATGTTTCTCTGTAACCTGGTTACCTTGAGAGCATCTAACTCACACAAGGGATGGTCTGGATTATGTTCAAGACTCAATGTTATTAGGTGAATTAATGATTAGGACGGAGAGTTACCTCTGTGTGAGAAATCCTGGCCTCGTAGTACCCTCCCGAACAGAGTCTCTGCAAATATGACGTGGTCACCTTTCCTGACTAGTGTGTCCAGGCTCCAGTAATATTCATAACCCTTCACGAACCTGATGCGTCCTTCCTTCTCAGAGTCACCAACGTCTCGGAACACACCAGACTTTGCGGCCTTGAAAACATCAAAAAAAATTTAAGAAATATGATTTTTTTCTACGTTATTTTACTTTCATCAAGGTAGTTTTCAGAGGTCCAAAAAAACTCTTCAGTTGAATGTTCGATTTGATATTCCTATGAATTCTGATAATCACTCGTTATCTAGTGAAGAGTTATAATGTTTTGTCTGATCTGTAGTTTAGTTGGTGTTGACACACCTGATGTAATGGATGTATTATGGCCTCTGTTTAGTGTAGTCATGATGTTTGGAGCTTGTGATACATTATCATGGTGGTTGTGAAATCTTAGTTCAGGAAGATTTCACAACGTTTTACTACGTGCATCATTACACTGATCTTTGCTGTATATGTGTCGTAAGGCATTATGTAAGAGTCTACTGGTTTTGATAGTGGACTCCACAATGTTCAGAAGAAAACGTAAACACTCCAGGAACAACCAAATACCACCCAAAAATTGTTCTAAGGGAACCAGATGACTCTTGCATGCCTGGCGGGTGAGGTAATTTCATGGGAAATAAAGTAAAACATTTTTCGTGACAAATCTTCCGCTCGACAACTGACATGGGGAGTTTTAATAATTCTTCCTGAAAGTTACCCGCATTCACGAGTCATGTCCACACAACCCGCGCAGTACTGAAAGACTTCCCCATCTACTCCTTCTCTCACAATATTTCTCCCACCAGCGATGAACTTTTTGACTTCCTTTAATTTCTAACTGAGTCATGTTGTCCAAAATAAAGGTATATATATATACATACATACATATATATATATATATATATATATATATATATGTATATATATATATATATATATATATATATATATATATATATATATATATATATATATATATATATATATATATATATATATATATATATATATATATATATATATATATATATATACTTATATATATATATATATATATATATATATATATATATATATATATATATATATATATATATATATATATATATATATATATATTTTTTTTTTTTTTTCAACCTATTCGCCATTTCCCGCGTTAGCGAGGTAGCGTTAAGAACAGAGAACTGGGCCACTGAGGGAATATCCTCACCTGGCCCCCTTCTCTGTTCCTTCTTTTGGAAAATTAAAAAAAAAAAAAAAAATATATATATATATATATATATATATATATATATATATATATATATATATATATATATGTATATATATATATATATATTTATTTATTTATTTATTTATTTATTTTGCTTTGACGCTGTCTCCCGCGTTTCTGAGGTAGCGCAAGGAAACGCACGAAAGAAATGGCCCAATCCACCCCCTTACACAATGTATATACATACACGTCCACATACGCAAATATACATACCTATACATCTCAATGTAGACATATATATACACACACAGACATATAAATATTTACACATGTACATAATTCGTACTGTCTGCCTTTATTTATTCCCATTGCCACCTCGCCACACATGGAATAACAACCCCCTCCCCCTCATGTCTGCGAGGTAGCGCTAGGAAAAGACACCAAAGGCCCCATTCGTTCACACTCAGTCTCTAGCTGTCATGTAATAATGCACAGAAACCACAGCTCCCTTTCCACATCCAGGTCCCACATAACTTTCCATGGTTTACCCAAGACGCTTCACATGCCCTGGTTCAATCCATTGAGAGCACGTCGACCCTGGTATACAACATCGTTCCAATTCACTCTATTCTTTGCAGCCTTTCACCCTCCTGCATGTTCAGGCCACGATCACTTAAAATCTTTTTCACTCCATCTTTCCACCTCCAATTTGGTCTCCCACTTCTCGTTCCCTCCACCTCCGATACATATATCCTCTTGGTCAATCTTTCCTCACTCATTCTCTTCATGTGACCAAACCATTTCAAAACACCCTCTTCTGCTATCTCAACCACACTCTTTTTATTTCCACACATTTCTCTTACCCTTACATTACTTACTCGATCAAACCACCTCACACCACATATTGTCCTCAAACATCTCATTTCCAGCACATCCACCCTACTGCGCACAACTCTATCCATAGCCCACGCCTCGCAACCATACAATATTGTTGGAACCACTATTCCTTCAAACATACCCATTTTTGCTTTCCGAGATAATGTTCTCGACTTCCAAACATTCTTCAAGGCTCCAAAATTTTCGCCCCCTTCTCCACCCTATGATTCAATTCCGCTTCCATGGTTCCATCTACTGCCAGATACACTCCCAGATATCTAAAACACTTTACTTCCTCCAGTTTTTCTCCATTCAAACTTACCTCCCAATTAACTTGACCCTCAACCCTACTATACCTAATCACCTTGCTCTTATTCATATTTACTCATAACTTTCTTCTTTCACACACTTTACCAAACTCATACACCAGCTTCTGAAGTTTCTTACATGAATCAGCCACCAGCGCTGTATCATCAGCCAACAGCAACTGACTCATTTCTCAAGCTCTCTAATCCACAATAGACTACATACTTGCCCCTCTTTCCAAAACTCTTGCATTCACCTCCCTAACAACCCCATCCATAAACAAATTAAACAAACATGGAGACATCACACACCCCTGCCGCAAACCTACATTCACTGAGAAACAATCACTTTCCTCTCTTCCTACACGTACACATGCCTTACATCCTCGATAAAAAGTTTTCACTGCTTCTAACAACTTCCCTCCCACACCATATATTCTTAAAAGCTTCCACAGAGCATCTCTATCAACTCTATCATATGCCTTCTCCAGACCCATAAATGCTACATACAAATCCATTTGTTTTTCTAAGTATTTCTCACATACATTCTTCAAAGCAAACACCTGATCCACACATCCTCTACCACTTCTGAAACCAGACTGCTCTTCCCCAATCTGATGCTCTGTACATGCCTTCACCCTCTCAATCAATACCCTCCCATATAATTTACCAGGAATATTCAACAAACTTATACCTCTGTAATTTGACCACTCACTCTAATCCCCTTTGCCTTTGTACAATGGCACTATGCAAGCATTCCGCCAGTCCTCAGGAACCTCACCATGAATCATACATGCATTAAATAACCTTACCAACCAGTCAACAATACAGTCACCTCCTTTTTTAATAAATTCCACTGCAATACCATCCAATCCTGCTGCTTTGCCGGCTTTCATCTTCCGTAAAGCTTTTACTACCTCTTCTCTATTTACCAACTCATTTTCCCTAACCCTCTCACTTTGCACACCACCTCGACAAAAACACCCTATATCTGCCACTCTATCATCAAACACATTCAACAAACCTTCAAAATACTCACTCCATCTCCTTCTCACATCACCACTACTTGTTATCACCTCCCAATTTGCCCCCTTCACTGAAGTTCCAATTTGCTCCCTTGTCTTACGCACTTTATTTACCTCCTTCCAAAACATCTTTTTATTCTACCTGAAATTTAATTATACTCTCTCACCCCAACTCTCATTTGCTCTCTTTTTCAGCTCTCGCACCTTTCTCTTGACCTCCTGCCTCCTTCTTTTATACATCTCACACTCATTTGCAATTTTTCCCTGCAAAAATCGTCCAAATGCCTCTCTCTTCTCTTTCACTAATAATCTTACTTCTTCATCCCACCACTCACTACCTTTTCTAATCAACCCACATCCCACGCTTCTCATGCCACAAGCATCTTTTGCGCAAGCCATCACTGCTTCCCTAAATACATCCCATTCCTCCCCCACTCCCCTTACCTCCTTTGTTCTCACCTTTTTCCATTCTGTACTCAGTCTCTCCTGGTACTTCCTCACACAAGTCTCCTTCCCAAGCTCACTTACTCCCACATCTCTCTTCACCCCAACATTCTCTCTTCTTTTCTGAACACCACCACAAATCTTCACCTTCGCCTCCACAAGATAATGATCAGACCTCCCTCCAGTTGCACCTCTCAGCACATTAGCATCCAATAGTCTCTCTTTCGTGCGTCTATCAATTAACACGTAATCCAATAACGCTCTCTGGCCATCACTACTACTTACATACGTATACTTATGTATATCTCGCTTTTTAAACCAGGTATTCCCAATCACCACATAGATATACAAGCTCTTCACCATTTCCATTTACAACACTGAACACTCCATGTATACCAGTTATTCCCTCAACTGCCACATTACTCACCTTTGCATTCAAATCACCCATCACTATAACCCGGTCTTGTGCATCAAAACCACTAACACACTCATTCATCTGCTCCCAAAACACTTGCCTCTCATGATCTTTCTTCTCATGCCCAGGTGCATATGCACCAATAATCACCCATCTCTCTCCATCAACTTTCAGTTTTACCTATATCAATCTAGAATTTACTTTCTTACACGCTATCACTTACTCCCAGAACTCCTGATTCAGGAGTAGTGCTACTCCTTCCTTGCTCTTGTCCTCTCACTAACCCCTGACTTTACTCCCAAGACATTCCCAAACCACTCTTCCCCTATACCCTTGAGCTTCGTTTCGCTCAGAGCCAAAACATCCACGTTACTTTCCTCAAACATACTATCTCTCCTTTTTTCTCATCTTGGGTACATCCACACATATTTAGACACCCCAATCTGAGCCTTCGAGGAGGATGAGCACTCCTAGCGTGACTCCTTCTACTGTTTCCCCTTTTAGAAAGTTAAAATAAAAGGAGGGGAGGGTTTCTGGCCCCCCGCTCCCGTCCCCTTTAGTCACCTTCTACGACCCGTGAGGAATGCGTGGGAAGTATTCTTTCTCCCCTATCCCCAGGAATATATATATATATATATATATATATATATATATATATATATATATATATATATATATATATATATATATATATATATATATATATATATATATTTTTTATTTTTTTTTCAAACTATTCGCCATTTCCCGCGTTAGCGAGGTAGCGTTAAGAACTGAGGACTGGGCCATTGAGGGAATATCCTCACCTGGCCCCCTTCTCTGTTCCTTCTTTTGGAAAATTAAAAAAAATTGAGAGGGGAGGATTTCCAGCCCCCCGCTCCCTCCCCTTTTAGTCGCCTTCTACGACACGCAGGGAATACGTGGGAAGTATTCTTTCTCCACTATCCCCAGGGAATAGCGACAAAGCAAAATGAAAAAAATGAAATATATATATATATATATATATATATATATATATATATATATATATATATATATATATATATATATATATATATATATATATTTTTTTTTTTTTTTTTGCTTTGTCGCTGTCTCCCGCGTTTGCGAGGTAGCGCAAGGAAACAGACGAAAGAAATGGCCCAACCCACCCCCATACACATGCCTTGATTCAATCCACTGACAGCACGTCAACCCCAGTATACAACATCGCTCCAATTCACTCTATTCTTTGCCCTCCTTTCACCCTCCTGCATGTTCAGGCCCCGATCACACAAAATCTTTTTCACTCCATCTTTCCACCTCCAATTTGGTCTCCCTCTTCTCCTCGTTCCCTCCACCTCCGACACATATATCCTCTTGGTCAATCTTTCCTCACTCATTCTCTCCATGCGACCAAACCATTTCAAAACCCTCTTCTGCTCTCTCAACCATGCTCTTTCTATTTCCACACATCTCTCTTACCCTTACGTTACTTACTCGATCAAACCACTTCACACCACACATTGTCCTCAAACATCTCATTTCCAGCACATCCATCCTCCTGCGCACAACTCTATCCATAGTCCACGCCTCGCAACCATACAACATTGTTGGAACCACTATTCCTTCAAACATACCCATTTTTGCTTTCCGAGATAATGTTCTCGACTTGCACACATTCTTCAAGGCTCACAGAATTTTCGCCCCCTCCCCCACCCCATGATCCAATTCCGCTTCCATGGTTCCATCCGCTGCCAGATCCACTCCCAGATATCTAAAACACTCCACTTCCTCCAGTTTTTCTCCATTCAAACTCACCTCCCAATTGAATTGACCCTCAACCCTACTGTACCTAATAACCTTGCTCTTATTCACATTTGCTCTTAACTTTCTTCTTTCACACACTTTACCAAACTCAGTCACCAGCTTCTGCAGTTTCTCACATGAATCAGCCACCAGCGCTGTATCATCAGCGAACAACAACTGACTCACTTCCCAAGCTCTATCATCCCCAACAGACTTCATACTTGCCCCTCTTTCCAAAACTCTTGCATTCACCTCCCTAACAACCCCATCCATAAACAAATTAAACAACCATGGAGACATCACACCCCTGCCACAAACCTACATTCACTGAGATCCAATCACTTTCCTCTCTTCCTACACGTACACATGCCTTACATCCTCGATAAAAACTTTTCACTGCTTCTAACAACTTGCCTCCCACACCATTTATTCTTAATACCTTCCACAGAGCATCTCTATCAACTCTACCATATGCCTTCTCCAGATCCATAAATGCTACATACAAATCCATTTGCTTTTCTAAGTATTTCTCACATACATTCTTCAAAGCAAACACCTGATCCACACATCCTCTACCACTTCTGAAACCACACTGCTCTTCCCCAATCTGATGCTCTGTGCATGCCTTCACCCTTTCAATCACCCTTATACCTCTGTAATTTGAGCACTCACTCTTATCCCCTTTGCCTTTGTACAATATATATATATATATATATATATATATATATATATATATATATATATATATATATATATATATATATATATATATTTTTTTTTTTTCTATACTTTGTCGTTGTCTCCCGCGTTTGCGAGGTAGCGCAAGGAAACAGACGAAAGAAATGGCCCAACCCCCCCCCCCATACACATGTATATACATACGTCCACACAAGCAAATATACATACCTACACAGCTTTCCATGGTTTACCCCAGACGCTTCACATGCCTTGATTCAATCCACTGACAGCACGTCAACCCCGGTATACCACATCGCTCCAATTTACTCTATTCCTTGCCCTCCTTTCACCCTCCTGCATGCTCAGGCCCCGATCACACAAAATCTTTTTCACTCCATCTTTCCACCTCCAATTTGGTCTCCCTCTTCTCGTTCCCTCCACCTCCGACACATATATCCTCTTGGTCAATCTTTCCTCACTCATTCTCTCCATGTACCCAAACCACTTCAAAACACCCTCTTCTGCTCTCTCAACCACGCTCTTTTTATTTCCACACATCTTTCTTACCCTTACTTTACTCACTCGATCAAACCACATCACACCACACATTGTCCTCAAACATCTCATTTCCAGCACATCCATCCTCCTGCGCACAACTCTATCCATAGCCCACGCCTCGCAACCATACAACATTGCTGGAACCACTATTCCTTCAAAGATACCCATTTTTGCTTTCCGAGATAATGTTCTCGACTTCCACACATTCTTCAAGGCACCCAGAATTTTCGCCCCCTCCCCCACCCTATGATCCACTTCCGCTTCCATGGTTCCATCCGCTGCCAGATCCACTCCCAGATATCTAAAACACTTCACTTCCTCCAGTTTTTCTCCATTCAAACTCACCTCCCAATTGACTTGACCCTCAACCCTACTGTACCTAATAACCTTTCTCTTATTCACATTTACTCTTAACTATATATATATATATATATATATATATATATATATATATATATATATATATATATATATATATATATATATATATATATATATATATATATATATATATATATATATATATATATTTATATATATATATATATATATATATATATATATATATATATAAATATATGTATATATATATATATATATATATATATATATATATATATATATATATATATATATATATATATTTTTTTTTTTTTTTTTATTATACTTTGTCGCTGTCTCCCGCGTTTGCGAGGTAGCGCAAGGAAACAGACGAAAGAAATGGCCCAACCCACCCCCCATACACATATATATACATACGTCCACACACGCAAATATACATACCTACACAGCTTTCCATGGTTTACCCCAGACGCTTCACATGCCTTGATTCAATCCACTGACAGCACGTCAACCCCGGTATACCACATCGCTCCAATTCACTCTATTCCTTGCCCTCCTTTCACCCTCCTGCATGCTCAGGCCCCGATCACACAAAATCTTTTTCACTCCATCTTTCCACCTCCAATTTGGTCTCCCTCTTCTCCTTGTTCCCTCCACCTCCGACACATATATCCTCTTGGTCAATCTTTCCTCACTCATCCTCTCCATGTGCCCAAACCACTTCAAAACACCCTCTTCTGCTCTCTCAACCACGCTCTTTTTATTTCCACACATCTCTCTTACCCTTACGTTACTCACTCGATCAAACCACCTCACACCACACATTGTCCTCAAACATCTCATTTATAGCACATCCATCCTCCTGCGCACAACTCTATCCATAGCCCACGCCTCGCAACCATACAACATTGTTGTATATATGTATATATATATATATATATATATATATATATATATATATATATATATATATATATATATATATATATATATATATATATATATATATATATATATATATATATATATATATACATGTATATATATATATATATATATATATATATATATATATATATATATATTTTATTATTTTCATTTTGCTTTGTCGCTGTCTCCCGCGTTTGCGAGGTAGCTGAAGGAAACAGACGAAAGAAATTGCCCAACCCTCCCCCATACACATGTATATACATACACGGCCACAAACGCAAATATACATACCCATACATCTCAATGTACACATATATATACACACACACAGACATATACATATATTCACATGCACACAATTCACACTGTCTGCCTTTATTCATTCCCATCGCCACTTCGCCACACATGGAATAACATCCCCCTCCCCCATCATGTAAGCGAGGTAGCGCTAGGAAAAGACAACAAAGGCCCCATTCGTTCACACTCAGTCTCTAGCTGTCATGCAATAATGCCCGAAAACACAGCTACCTTTCCACATCCAGACCCCACACAACTTTCCATGGTTTACCCCATACGCTTCACATGCCCTGATTCAATCCATAGACAGCACGTCGACCCCGGTATACCACATCGATCCAATTCACTCTATTCTTTGCCCGCCTTTCACCCTCCTGCATGTTCAGGCCTCGATCACTCAAAATCTTTTTCACTCCATCTTTCCACCTCCAATTTGGTCTACCACTTCTCCTCGTTAATTCCACCTCCGAAACATATATCCTCTTGGTCAACCTTTCCTCACTTATTCTCTCCATGTGCCCAAAACATTTCAAAACGCCCTCTTCTGCTCTCTCAACCACGCTCCTCTTATTTCCACACATCTCTCTTACCCTTACATTATTTATTCGATCAAACCCCCTCACACAACATATTGTTCTCAAACATCTCATTTCCAGCGTATCCACCCTCCTCCGCACTACTCTGTCCATAGCCCATGCCTCGCAACCATACAACATTGTTGGAACAACTATTCCTTCAAACATACCCATTTTTGCTTTCGGAGATGTTCTCGACTTCCACATATTCTTTAAGGCTCCCAAGATTCTCGCCCCCTCCCGCACCCAGTGATTCACTTCCCCTTCCATGGTTCCATCCGCTGCCAAATCCACTCCCAGATATCTAAAACACTTTACTTCCTCCAGTTTTTCTCCATTCAAACTTACCTCCCAATTGACTTGACTCTCAACCCTACTGTACCTAATAACCCTGCTCTTATTCACATTTACTTTGAACTTTTTTCTTGTACACACTTTACCAAACTCAGTCACCAACTTCTGCAGCTCCTCACATGAATCAGCCTTCAGCGCTGTATCATCAGCGAACAACAACTGACTCACTTCCCAAGCTCTCTCATCCAGAAAAGACTGCATACTTGCCCCTCAATATGAAACTCTTGCATTCACCTCCCTAACAACCCTATCCATAAACAAATTAAACAACTATAGAGACATCACACACCCCTGCCGGTAACCTATATTCAATGAAAACCAATCACTTTCTCTCTTCCTACACGTACACATGCCTTTTATCCTCGATAAAAACTTTTAACTGCTTTTAACAATTTGCCTCCCGCACCATATATTCTTAGTGCCTTCCACAGAGCATCTCTATCAACTCTATCATATGCCTTTTCCAGATCCATAAATGCTACATACAAATACATTTGCTTTTCTAAGATTTTCTCACATACATTCTTCAAAGCAAACAACTGATCCACACATCATCTACCACTTCTGAAACCACACTGCTCTTTCCAAATCTGATGCTCTGTACAAGCCTTCACCCTCTCAATCATTACCCTCCCATATAATTTACCAGGAATACTCAAAAAACTTATACCTCTGTAATTTGAGCACTCACTCTTATCCCCTTTCCTTTATACAATGGCACTACGCACGCATTCCGCCAATCCTCAGGCACCTCACCATGAATTATACATACATTAAATAACCTTACCAACCAGTCGACAATACAATCACCCCCTTTTTTAATAAATTCCACTGCAATACCATCCAAACCTGCTGCCTTGCCGTCTTTCATCTTCCGCAAAGCTTTTACTACCTCTCCTCTGTTTACCAAATCATTTTCCTTAACCCTCTCAGTTTGCACACCACCTCGACCAAAACACCCTATATCTGCCAAACTATCATCAAACACCTTCAACAAACCTACAAAATACTCACTCTATCTCCTTCTCATATCACCACTACTTGTTATCACCTCCCCATTAGCCCCCTTCACTGACGTTCCCATTTGCTCCCTTGTCTTACGCACTTTATTTACCTCCTTCCAAAACATCTTTTTGTTCTCCCTAAAATTTAATGATACTCTCTCACCCCAACTCTCATTTGCCCTCTTTTTCACCTCTTGCACCTTTCTCTTGACCTCCTGTCTCTTTCTTTTATACATCTCCCACTCATTTGCATTTCTTTTAGGCAAAAATCGTCCAAATGCCTCTCTCTTCTCTTTCACTAATAATCTTAGTTTTTTATCCGAACACTCACTTTCCTTTCTAATCTGCCCACCTCCCACGCTTCTCATGCCACAAGCATCTTTTGTGCAAGCCATCACTGCTTACCTAAATACATCCCACTCCTCCCCCACTCCCCTTACCTCCTTTGTTCTCACCTTTTACCATTCTGTACTTAGTCTGTCCTGGCACTTCCTCAAACATGTCTCCTTCCCAAGCTCACTCTCACCACCCTCTTCCCCCCAACATTCTCTCTTCTTTTCTGAAAACCCATACAAATCTTCACCTTCGTCTCCACAAGATAATGATCAGACATCCCTCCAGCTGCACCTCTCAGCACATTAACATCCAAAAGTCTCTCTTTCGCGCGCCTGTCAATTAACACGTAACCCAATAACGCTCTCTGGCCATCTCGCCTACTTACATACGTATACTTATGTATATCTCGCTTTTTAAACCAGGCATTCCCAATCACCAGTCCTTTTTCAGCACATAAATCTACAAGCTCTTCACCATTTCCATTTACAACACTGAACACCCCATGTATAACAATTATTCCCTCAACTAACACATTATTCACCTTTGCATTCAAATCACTCATCACTATAACCCGGTCTTGTGCATCAAAACCACTAACACACTCATTCAGCTCCTCCCAAAACACTTGCCTCTCATGATCTTTCTTCTCATGCCCAGGTGCATATGCACCAATAATCACCCATCTCTCTCCATCCACTTTCAGTTTTACTCATATCAATCTAGAATTATATATATATATATGTATATATATATATATATATATATATATATATATATATATATATATATATATATATATATATATATATATATACATATATATATATATATATATATATATATATATATATATATATATATATATATATATATATATATATATATATTTTTTTTTTTTTTTTTTTCAAACTATTCGCCATTTCCCGCGTTAGCGAGGTAGCGTTAAGAACAGAGAACTGGGCCACTGAGGGAATATCCTCACCTGGCCCCCTTCTCTGTTCCTTCTGTTGGAAAATTAAAAAAAATTGAGAGGGGAGGATTTCCAGCCCCCCGCTCCCTCCCCTTTTAGTCGCCTTCTACGACACGCAGGGAATACGTGGGAAGTATTCTTTCTCCCCTATCCCCAGGGATAACATATATATATATATATATATATATATATATATATATATATATATATATATATATATATAGGAGGGTATTGATTGAGAGGGTGAAGGCATGTACAAAGCATCAGATTGGGGAAGAGCAGTGTGGTTTCAGAAGTGGTAGAGGATGTGTGGATCAGGTGTTTGCTTTGAAGAATGTATGTGAGAAATACTTAGAAAAGCAAATGGATTTGTATGTAGCATTTATGGATCTGGAGAAGGCATATGATAGAGTTGATAGAGATGCTCTGTGGAAGCTTTTAAGAATATATGGTGTGGGAGGCAAGTTGTTAGAAGCAGTGAAAAGTTTTTATCGAGGATGTAAGGCATGTGTACGTGTAGGAAGAGAGGAAAGTAATTGGTTCTCAGTGAATGTAGGTTTGCGGCAGGGGTGTGTGATGTCTCCATGGTTGTTTAATTTGTTTATGGATGGGGTTGTTAGGGAGGTGAATGCAAGAGTTTTGGAAAGAGGGGCAAGTATGAAGTCTGTTGGGGATGAGAGAGCTTGGGAAGTGAGTCAGTTGTTGTTCGCTGATGATACAGCGCTGGTGGCTGATTCATGTGAGAAACTGCAGAAACAGGTGACTGAGTTTGGTAAAGTGTGTGAAAGAAGAAAGTTAAGATTAAATGTGAATAAGAGCAAGGTTATTACGTACAGTAGGGTTGAGGGTCAAGTCAATTGGGAGGTGAGTTTGAATGGAGAAAAACTGGAGGAAATGAAGTGTTTTAGATATCTGGGAGTGGATCTGGCAGCGGATGGAACCATGGAAGCGGAAGTGGATCATAGGGTGGGGGAGGGGGCGAAAATTCTGGGAGCCTTGAAGAATGTGTGGAAGTCGGGAACATTATCTCGGAAAGCAAAAATGGGTATGTTTGAAGGAATAGTGGTTCCAACAATGTTGTATGGTTGCGAGGCGTGGGCTATGGATAGAGTGGTACGCAGGAGGATGGATGTGCTGGAAATGAGATGTATGAGGACAATGTGTGGTGTGAGGTGGTTTGATCGAGTAAGTAACGTAAGGGTAAGAGAGATGTGTGGAAATAAAAAGAGCGTGGTTGAGAGAGCAGAAGAGTGTGTTTTGAAGTGGTTTGGGCACATGGAGAGAATAAGTGAGGAAAGATTGACCAAGAGGATATATGTGTCGGAGGTGGAGGGAACGAGAAGAGGGAGACCAAATTGGAGGTGGAAGGATAGATTGAAAAAGATTTTGTATGATCGGGGCCTGAACATGCAGGAGGGTGAAAGGAGGGCAAGGAATAGAGTGAATTGGAGCGATGTGGTATACCGGGGTTGACGTGCTGTAAGTGGATTGAATCAGGGCATGTGAAGCGTCTGGGGTAAACCATGGAAAGCTGTGTAGGGGTAAACCATGGAAAGCTATGTATATTTGCGTGTGTGGACGTATGTATATACATGTGTATGGGGGTGGGTTGGGCCATTTCTTTCGTCTGTTTCCTTGCGCTACCTCGCAAACGCGGGAGACAGCGATAAAGCAAAAAGAAAAAGAAAAATATATATATGTATATATATATATATATATATATATATATATATATATATATATATATATATATATATATATATATATATATATATATATATATATATTTATATATATATATATATATATATATATATATATATATATATATATATATATATATATATATATATATATATATATATATATATATATATATATATATTCCTATGAGTCCACGTTGAAAATGAAACACGATAATGTTCCCAAGTGCACTTTCGTGTAAAAATTACATCATAGAAATAATAAGTTCGTTGATATACATCGAAGAGACGAAGCTAGGACGCCATATGGTAAACATATGATTGTCCAAAACAAACAACAAGCGTTCACAAACTAATCATTTTACAAATATGATCAACAATAAAGTTATCTAATTTGTATAGACCATCACTAATATTAAGATTATAATTCTTTGTGTATTTAATGATAGAAGATTCAATGATATTCCTCTTGGTAATAGAGTTAATAAAGATTGTCCAAAACATACAACGAGCGTTCATAAACTTATCTCTTTAAAAATTTTATCAACAATAAAGTTATCTATTTTGTATAGACCATCACTAATATTAAGATTATAATTCTTATTGTATTTAATAATAGACGATTCAATAATATTTCTCTTGGTGATAGGGTTAGAGTTAATAACTGAGATGTCGTTACTCCAGTCGATACAATGATCATAGTTTTTAACGTGATTAAACAAGGCATTTGATTCTTGTCCCGTTCTTATACTATATTCATGTTGCTTAAGTCTAACAGAAAGATCCTTACTAGTCTGACCAACATAAAATTTATCACAGTTTCCACAAGGTACTTTATAGATGCATCTAAGTGAATTTTCTGGTGAATTCCTGATTAACATATTCTCTATAGCATTGTTATTGCTAAACGCAACATTTACATTAAAAGGTTTAAGCAACATGGGAAGAAAAGTGAAATTATTATTAAAAGGGAGAACTAAATGATTCTTGGTGTTAATGGGAGGTTTGGACTCAATTCTATAAAATGATTCCTTTGCTAACTTAAGGGATTTATTAATGAAAGATCTAGGGTAATTTAACTTGAATCCAATAGAATATAACTTCTACAACTCATCATCAACAAACTCTGGACTGCTAATACGTAATGACCTAAGGAATATAGATTGAAATGATAATAATTTAACTTTGTCATGTTGAGATGAGTAATAACGAATATATGAATATACATTGGTGGGTTTTCTGTATATGCTAAACTTAAACTTGTTCCCTTGTCTATGGATCATGCAATCTAAAAATGGTAACATACCATTATTTTCATTTCAGTAGTAAATTTGATGGAAGGTACTAAATTGTTAAGGAAGGGGAGAAAAATTTATAAATTTTCATTTGTTGCCCAAACACAAAGAAAATCATCTACATACCTAAACCAAATTGCATTAAAAGGTAAGATATCCTTTAGTAATTTTGTTTCAAAAAATTCCATATAAAGATTACTTAGTACAGGTGAAAGAGGGTTATCCATTGCCATACCAAATTTTTGAGCATAATAATCTCCATTAAATTGAAATTCACAATCTTTTATATACAATTTTATCAGTTCAATGAAATTTGACTTTGAAACAGGCAAATGAATATCATCCAAGACATCAGATGAATATTCTAAAAGGTCATCTACTGGAACTTTAGTGAAAAGTGAGGAAACATCAAAGCTAACTAGTTTAAAATCAAAATTAACATCGATATTGTTTAGCTTGTTGACTAAATCTACATTGTCCATGACATTAGAATTTGATATCTTACCCACTAAAGGCTTGATAAAGAAACTAACCATCTCGACAGTTTATATATGATGGAGCCTACTGAACTTACTATAGGTCTTGCTGGAAAATTCTGTTTATGTGTTTTGATAAGTCCATACATATATGGCAATGAAGGGGACAAAGATGACAAGCATTTGATAAGAGAAGTGTTATCTTTCATCAACAGCTTCATTTCTTTATTGAAATGAGAATTAACTGCTTCTAAGGGATTTTTACTAAGTTTAGAATGTGTTGTGTCATCATTTAGAAGATCATTCATTTTAGATAAATAGTTACTTCTGTCTAAAATCACAACAGAGTTAGACTTATCTGCTTTAGTAATATGTATATCCTTGTCTTTTTTTAAGGTGTTAATAGCTCTTATGAATCTTTTAGGGCAACTAGCTACCACTGGTTTAGACAAACTGGCATATACTAAACCCTTAAAGATATTAATTTCATCATTTCTTAAATTACTGTATTTTTCTAAATTACGAAAAGACTTTGTGACATCAACACAGCTGGCTTCCCTGTCAGAGCATACAAAACGTAAACCATAGCGTAATGCACATAAGGAATCTTTATCTGGTTGTTTATTAGACAGGTTTACCACAAAAGATGGGTTTCTTTTCTTGGTCCAGTCGCTATTTTCAATAAGATAGTCCACCTTACGAATTAGTGACACTTGTAGCCTATTGCATTCTTTCCTTAATTTATCATAGCAATAGTCCAACATCCGGTTCTCCCAGTGTGTCGGTATTGCTATTTGAAAGGCACGTTTCTTCTCTCTTGAAATACGAAAAGCCTAGTCCATTTCAAGTTTCTTTATTCAAAGTTTTTCTTTAAAATGATATTTTGGAATTGGTCAAATGGTCGACCTGACAGCTGTAACAAACGGTGAGGTAGGACAGATCTTGGCATCACTTGTTCATCAAGGCACATACTAAGGAATCCAAATTTATGTTTCTTAGTGCATTACGTATTTCAAGTCCAGAGTTTATTGATGATGAGTTTGAGAAGATATATTCTATTGGATTCAAGTTAAAGTACCCTAGATCTTTCATTGATAAATCCCTTAAGTTAGCAAAGAAATCATTTTATAGAGTTGAACCCAAACCTCCCATTAACACCAAGAATCTTTTAGTTCTCCCTTTTAATAATAATTTCACTTTTCTTCCCATGTTGCTTAAACCCTTTAATGTAAATGTTGCCTTTAGCAACAATAATATCATAAAAAATATCTTAATAAGGAATTCAACAGAAAGTTCACTTGGATGCATCTATAAAGTACCTTGTGGAAACTGTGATAAATTCTAAGTTAGTCAGACTGGTAAGGATCTTTCTGTTAGACTTAAGCAACATGAATATAGTATAAGAATGGGACAAGAATCAAATGCCTTGTTATTGAATCTTCTATTATTAAATAGACAAAGAATTATAATCTTAACATTAGTGATGATCTATACAAATTAGATAACTTTATTATTGATAAAAGTTGTAAAAATATAAGTTTATGAACGCTCGTTGGATCTTTTGGACAATCATTCTTAACTCTAACTTTATTACCAAGAAAAACATCATTGAATCTTCTATTATTAAAGACACAAAGAACTATAATCTTAATATTAGTGATGGTCTATACAAATTAGATAACTTTCCTGTTGATCAGATTTCAAAAAATGATTAGTTTATGAACGCTAATTGTTTGTTTTCGACAATCATATGTTTACCAAATGGCGTCCTAGCTTCGTCTCTTCGATGTATATCAACTGACTTATATTTCTCTTGTCTCTCCCCTAATGATGTGATTATTACAGGAAAGTGCACTTGGGAAACTTATCGTATATCATTTTCACCGTGGACTCATTGGAATATAATGATCAATCCCAATATATATATATATATATATATATATATATATATATATATATATATATATATATATGTTTATTTTTTTTTTCATTTTGCTTTGTCGCTGTCTCCCGCGTTAGCGAGGTAGCGCAAGGAAACAGATGAAAGAATGGCCAACCCCCCCCACATACAAATGTGTATACATACATGTCCACACACGCAAATTTACATACCTATATATCTCAATGTACACATATATATACACACAAAGACATATACATATATACACATGTACATAATTCATACTTTCTGTTTTGATTTATTCCCATCGCCACCTCGCCACACATGGAATAACAACCCCCTCCCCCCTCATGTGTTCGAGGTAGCGCTAGGAAAAGACAACGAAGGCCCCATTCGTTCACACTCAGTTTCTAGCTGTCATGTAATAATGCACCGAAACCACAGCTCCCTTTCTATATCCAGGCTCGACAGAACTTTCCATGGTTTACCCCAGACGCTTCACATGCCCTACTTCAATCCATTAACAGCACGTCGACACCGGTATACCACATCGTTCCAAATCAGTCCATTCCTTGCATGCCTTTCGCCCTCCTGCATGTTCAGGCCCCGATCACTCAAAATCTTTTTCACTCCATCTTTCCGCCTCCAATTTGGTCTCCCACTTCTCCTCATTCCCTTAACCTCTGACGCATATACCCTCTTGGTCAATCTTTCCGAACTCATTCTCTCCATGTGACCAAAACATTTCAAAACACCCTCTTCTGCCCTCTCAACCACACTCTATTTATTTCCACACATCTCTCTTACCCTTACATTACTTACTCGATCAAACCACCTCACACCACATATTGTCCTCAAACATCTCATTTCCAACACATCCACCCTCCTACGCGCAACTCTATCCATAGCCCACGCCACGCAGCCATACAACATTGGTGGAACCACTATTCCTTTAAACATACCCATTTTTGCTTTCCGAGATAATGTTCTCGACTTCCAAACATTCTTCAAGGCTCCCAGAATTTTCGCCCTCTCCCCCAACCTATGACTCACTTCCGCTTCCATGGTTCCGTCCGCTGCCAGATCCACTCCCAGATATCTAAAACACTTAACCTCCTCCAGTTTTTCTCCATTCAAACTTACCTTCCAATTGACTTGATCCTCAACCCTACTGTACCTAATAACCTTGCTCTTATTCACATTTACGCTTAACTTTCTTCTTTCACACACTTTACCAAACTCAGTCACCAACTTCTGCAGTTTCTCCCATGAATCAGCCACCAGCGCTGTATCATCAGCGAACAGCAACTGACTCATTTCCCAAGCTTTCTCATCCACAACAGACTGCATACTTGCCACTCTTTCCAAAACTCTTCCATTCACCTCCATAAGAACCCCATCCATAAACAAATTAAACAACCATGGACACATCACACACTCCTACAAACCTACATTCACTAAGAACCAATCATTTTCCTCTCTTTTTACACGCACATATGCCTTACATCCTCGATAGAAACTTTTCAGCGCTTCTAACAACTTGCCTCCAACACCATGTATTCTTAATACCTTCCACAGAGTATCTCTATCAACTCTATCATATGCCTTCTCCAGATCCATAAATGCTACATACAAATCCATTTGCTTTCCTAAGTATTTCTCACATACATTTTTCAAAGCAAACACCTGATCCACACATCCTCTACCACTATTCAAACCACATTGCTCTTCCCCAATCTGATGCTCTGTACATGCCTTCACCCTTTCAATCAATACTCTCCCATATAATTTACAAGGAATACTCAGCAAACTTATACCTCTGTAATTTGAGCACACACTCTTATCACCTTTGCCTTTATACAATGGCACTATGCAAGCATTCCGCCAATCCTCAGGCACATCAACATGAGTCATACATACATTAAATAACCTTACCAACCAGTCAACAATAGAGTCATCACCTTTTTTAATAAATTTCACTGCAATACCATCCAAACCTGCTGCCTTGTCGGCTTTCATCTTCCGCAACGCTTTTACTACCTCTTCTCTGTTTACCAAATCATTTTCCCTAACCCTCTCACTTTGCACACCACCTCCACCAAAACACCCTATCTCGGCCACTCAATCATCAAACACATTCAACAGATCTTCAAAATACTCACTCCATCTCCTTCTCACATCACCACTACTTATCACCTTCCCATTATCCCCCTTCACTGAAGTTTCCATTTACTCCCTTGCCTTCCGCACTTTATTTACCTCCTACCAAAACATCTTTTTATTCTCACTAAAGTTTAATGATACTCTCTCACCCCAACTCTCATTTGCCCTCTTTTTCACCTCTTGCACCTTTCTCTTGACCTCCTGCCTCTTTCTTTTATACATCTCACACTCGTTTGCCTTTTTCCCTGCAAAAATAGTAC
>NC_092239.1:46869445-46905420 GCF_036320965.1 Panulirus ornatus | reverse complement strand
TGTAATGTATTGTGAGGTTCCAATGAACAAAGTTATATAAAGTTATGTGAAAGTATCTGATAATCATGTGAATTATCTGATAATATATATATATATATATATATATATATATATATATATATATATATATATATATATAATATATATATATATATATATATATATATATATATATATATATATATATATATATATTATTTTTTTTTTTTTTTTTATACTTTGTCGCTGTCTCCCGCGTTTGCGAGGTAGCGCAAGGAAACAGACGAAAGAAATGGCCCCCCCCCCCATACACATGTACATACACACGTCCACACACGCAAATATACATACCTATACAGCATTCCATGGTTTACCCCAGACGCTTCACATGCCTTGATTCAATCCACTGACAGCACGTCAACCCCTGTATACCACATCGCTCCAATTCACTCTATTCCTTGCCCTCCTTTCACCCTCCTGCATGTTCAGGCCCCGATCACACAAAATCTTTTTCACTCCATCTTTCCACCTCCAATTTGGTCTCCCTCTTCTCCTCGTTCCCTCCACCTCCGACACATATATCCTCTTGGTCAATCTTTCCTCACTCATTCTCTCCATGTGCCCAAACCATTTCAAAACACCCTCTTCTGCTCTCTCAACCACGCTCTTTTTATTTCCACACATCTCTCTTACCCTTACGTTACTTACTCGATCAAACCACCTCACACCACACATTTTCCTCAAACATCTCATTTCCAGCACATCCATCCTCCTGCGCACATCTCTATCCATAGCCCACGCCTCGCAACCATACAACATTGTTGGAACCACTATTCCTTCAAACATACCCATTTTTGCTTTCCGAGATAATGTTCTCGACTTCCACACATTTTTCAAGGCTCCCAAAATATTCGCCCCCTCCCCCACCCTATGATCCACTTCCGCTTCCATGGTTCCATCCGCTGACAGATCCACTCCCAGATATCTAAAACACTTCACTTCCTCCAGTTTTTCTCCATTCAAACTCACCTCCCAATCGACTTGACCCTCACCCCTACTGTACCTAATAACCTTGCTCTTATTCACATTTACTCTTAACTTTCTTCTTCCACACACTTTACCAAACTCAGTCACCAGCTTCTGCAGTTTCTCACATGAATCAGCCACCAGCGCTGTATCATCAGCGAACAACAACTGACTCACTTCCCAAGCTCTCTCATCCCCAACAGACTTCATACTTGCCCCTCTTTCCAAAACTCTTGCATTCACCTCCCTAACAACCCCATCCATAAACAAATTAAACAACCATGGAGACATCACACACCCCTGCCGTAAGCCTACATTCACTGAGAACCAATCACTTTCCTCTCTTCCTACACGCACACATGCCTTACATCCTCGATAAAAACTTTTCACTGCTTCTAACAACTTGCCTCCCACACCATATATTCTTAATACCTTCCACAGAGCATCTCTATCAACTATATATATATATATATATATATATATATATATATATATATATATATATATATATATATATATATATATATATATATATATATATATATATATATATATATATATATATATATATATATATATATATATATATATATATATATATATATAAATATATATATATATATATATATATATATATATATATATATATATATATATATATATATATATATATATATATATATATATATATATATATATATATATATATATATATATATATATATATATATATATATATATATATATATTAAGAATATATAGTGTGGGAGGCAAGTTGTTAAAAGCAGTAAAAAGTTTTTATCGAGGATGTAAGACATGTGTACGTGTAGGAAGAGAGGAAAGTGATTGGTTCTCAGTGAATGTAGGTTTGCGGCAGGGGTGTGTGATGTCTCCATGGTTGTTTAATTTGTTCATGGATGGGGTTGTTAGGGAGGTGAATGCAAGAGTTTTGGAAAGAGGGGCAAGTATGAAGTCTGTTGGGGATGAGAGAGCTTGGGAAGTGAGTCAGTTGTTGTTCGCTGATGATACAGCGCTGGTGGCTGATTCATGTGAGAAACTGCAGAAGCTGGTGACTGAGTTTGGTAAAGTGTGTGAAAGAAGAAAGTTAAGAGTAAATGTGAATAAGAGCAAGGTTATTAGGTACAGTAGGGTTGAGGGTCAAGTCAATTGGGAGGTGAGTTTGAATGGAGAAAAACTGGAGGAAGTGAAGTGTTTTAGATATCTGGGAGTGGGTCTGGCAGCGGATGGAACCATGGAAGCGGAAGTGGATCATAGGGTGGGGGAGGGGGCGAAAATTCTGGGGGGCCTTGAAGAATGTGTGGAAGTCGAGAACATCATCTCGGAAAGCAAAAATGGGTATGTTTGAGGAATAGTGGTTCCAACAATGTTGTATGGTTGCGAGGCGTGGGCTATGGATAGAGTTGTGGGCAGGAGGATGGATGTGCTGGAAATGAGATGTTTGAGGACAATGTGTGGTGTGAGGTGGTTTGATCGATTAAGTAACGTAAGGGTAAGAGAGATGTGTGGAAATAAAAATAGCGTGGTTGAGAGAGCAGAAGAGGGTGTTTTGAAATGGTTTGGGCACATGGAGAGAATGAGTGAGGAAAGATTGACCAAGAGAATATATGTGTCGGAGGTGGAGGGAACGAGGAGAAGAGGGAGACCAAATTGTAGGTGGAAAGATGGAGTGAAAAAGATTTTGTGTGATCGGGGCCTGAACATACAGGAGGGTGAAAGGAGGGCAAGGAATAGAGTGAATTGGAGCGATGTGGTATACCGGGGTTGACGTGCTGTCAGTGGATTGAATCAAGGCATGTGAAGCGTCTGGGGTAAACCATGGAAAGCTGTGTAGGTATGTATATTTGCGTGTGTGGATGTATGTATATACATGTGTATGGGGGTGGGTTGGGCCATTTCTTTCGTCTGTTTCCTTGCGCTACCTCGCAAACGCGGGAAACAGCGACAAAGCAAAAAAAGAAAAAAAAAAAAAAAAAAAATATATATATATATATATATATATATATATATATATATATATATATATATATATATATATATATATATATATATATATATATTTCTTTCTTTCAAACTATTCGCCATTTCCCGCGGTAGCGAGGTAGCGTTAAGAACAGAGGACTGGGCCTTTTTTGGAATATCCTCACCTGGCCCCCTCTTTTCCTTCTTTTGGAAAATTGAAAAAAAAAAAAAAACGAGAGGGGAGGATTTCCAGCCCCACGCTCCCTCCCCTTTTAGTCGCCTTCTACGACACGCAGGGAATACGTGTGAAGTATTCTTAATCCCCTATCCCCAGGGGTAATATATATATATATATATATATATATATATATATATATATATATATATATATATATATATATATATATATATATATATATATATATATATATATATATATATATATATATATATATATATATATATATATATATATATATATATATGGAGAAAGGTGAGGACAATGGAAGTAAGGGGAGTGGGAGAGGAATGGGATGTATTTAGGGAAGCAGTGATGGATTGCGCAAAAGATGCTTGTGGCATGAGAAGAGTGGGAGGTGGGTTGATTAGAAAGGGTAGTGAGTGGTGGGATGAAGAAGTAAGATTATTAGTGAAAGAGAAGAGAGAGGCATTTGGACGATTTTTGCAGGGAAAAAATGCAATTGAGTGGGAGATATATAAAAGAAAGAGAGAGGAGGTCAAGAGAAAGGTACAAGAGGTGAAAAAGAGGGCAAATGAGAATTGGGGTGAGAGAGTATCATTAGATTTTAGAGAGAATAAAAAGATGTTTTGGAAGGAGGTAAATAAAGTGCGTAAGACAAGGAACTTCAGTGAAGGGCGCAAATGGGGAGGTGATAACAAGTAGTGGTGATGTGAGAAGGAGATGGAGTGAGTATTTTGAAGGTTTGTTGAATGTGTTTGATGATAGGGTGGCAGATATAGGGTGTTTTGGTCGAGGTGGTGTGCAAAGAGAGAGGGCTAGGGAAAATGATTTGGTTAACAGAGAAGAGGTAGTAAAAGCTTTGCGGAAGATGAAAGCCGGCAAGGCAGCAGGTTTGGATGGTATTGCAGTGGAATTTATTAAAAAAGGGGGTGACTGTATTATTGACTGGTTGGTAAGGTTTTTTAATGTATGTATGACTCATGGTGAGGTGCCTGAGGATTGGCGGAATGCGTGCATAGTGCCATTGTACAAAGGCAAAGGGGATAAGAGTGAGTGCTCAAATTACAGAGGTATAAGTTTGTTGAGTATTCCTGGTAAATTATATGGGAGGGTATTGATTGAGGGGGTGAAGGCATGTACAGAGCATCAGACTGGGGAAGAGCAGTGTGGTTTCAGAGGTGGTAGAGGATGTGTGGATCAGGTGTTTGCTTTGAAGAATGTATGTGAGAAATACTTAGAAAAGCAAATGGATTTGTATGTAGCATTTATGGATCTGGAGAAGGCATATGATAGAGTTGATAGAGATGCTCTGTGGAAGGTATTAAGAATATATGGTGTGGGAGGCAAGTTGTTAGATGCAGTGAAAAGTTTTTATCGAGGATGTAAGGCATGTGTACATGTAGGAAGAGAGGAAAGTTATTGGTTATCAGTGAATGTAGGTTTGCGGCAGGGGTGTGTGATGTCTCCATGGTTGTTTAATTTGTTTATGGATGGGGTTGTTAGGGAGGTGAATGCAAGAGTTTTGGAAAGAAGGGCAAGTATGAAGTCTGTTGGGGATGAGAGAGCTTGGGAAGTGAGTCAGTTGTTGTTCGCTGATGATACAGCGCTGGTGGCTGATTCATGTGAGAAACTGCAGAAGCTGGTGACTGAGTTTGGTAAAGTGTGTGAAAGAAGAAAGTTAAGAGTAAATGTGAATAAGAGCAAGGTTATTAGGTACAGTAGGGTTTAGGGTCAAATCAACTGGGAGGTAAGTTTGAATGGAGAAGAACTGGAGGAAGTAAAGTGTTTTAGATATCTGGGAGTGGATCTGGCAGCGGATGGAACCATGGAAGCGGAAGTGAATCATAGGGTGGGGGAGGGGGCGAAAATCCTGGGAGCCTTGAAGAATGTGTGGAAGTCGAGAACTTTATCTCGGAAAGCAAAAATGGGTATGTTTGAAGGAATAGTGGTTCGAACAATGTTGTATGGTTGCGAGGCGTGGGCTATGGATAGAGTTGTGCGCAGGAGGATGGATGTGCTGGAAATGAGATGTTTGAGGGCAATGTGTGGTGTGAGGTGGTTTGATCGAGTAAGTAACGTAAGGGTAAGAGAGATGTGTGGAAATAAAAAGAGCGTGGTTGAGAGAGTAGAGTGTGTTTTCAAAATGCTTTGGGCATATGGAGAGAATGAGTGAGGAAAGATTGACCAAGAGGATATATGTGTCGGAGGTGGAGGGATCGAGCAGAAGTGGGAGACCAAACTGGAGGTGGAAAGATGGAGTGAAAAAGATTTTGTGTGATCGGGGCCTGAATATGCAGGAGGGTGAAAGGAGGGCAAGGAATAGAGTGAATTGCATTGATGTGGTACACTGGGGTTGACGTGCAGTCAGTGGATTCAATCAAGGCATGTGAAGCGTCTGGGGTAAACCATGGAAAGCTGTGTAGGTATGTATATTTGCGCGTGTGGACGTATGTATATACATGCGTATGTGGGTGGGTTGGGCCATTTCTTTCGTCTGTTTCCTTGCGCTACATCGCAAACGCGGGAGACAGCGACAAAGCAAAAAAAAAAAAAAAAAAATATATATATATACATATATATATATATATATATATATATCTTTTTTTTTCATACTATTCGCCATTTCCCGCGATAGCTAGGTAGCGTTAAGAACAGAGGACTGGGCCTTTGAGGGAATATCCTCACCTGGCCCTCTTCTCTGTCCCTTCTTTTGGAAAATTAAAAAAAAAAAAAGAGAGGGGAGGATTTCCAGCCCCCCGCTCCCTTCCCTTTTAGTCGCCTTCAACGACACGCAGGGAATATGTGGGAAGTATTCTTTCTCCCCTATCCCCATATATATAAATATATATATATATATATATATATATATATATATATATATATATATATATATATATATATATATATATATATATATATATATATATATATATATATATATTTATATTTATATTTATATCTATATATATATTTATCTTTCTTTTTCTTTTCAAACTATTCGCCATTTCCCGCGTTAGCGAGGTAGCGTTAAGAACAGAGAACTGGGCCTTTCAGGGAATATCATAACCTGGCCCTCTTCTCTGTTCCTTCTTTTGGAAAATTAAAAAAAAAAAAAAATAATGAGAGGGGAGGATTTCCAGCCCCCCGCTCCCTCCCCTTTCAGTCGCCTTCTACGAGACGCAGGGAGTACGTGGGAAATATTGTTTCTACCCTATCCCAAGGGATTTATATATATAGTTATATATATATTTATATTTATATACATATATATAAAAATTTATATATATATTTATATATATATATATAAATTCATATATATATATATATATATATATATATATATATATATATATATATATATATATATATATATATATATTATCGCCGTCTCTCCCGTTTGCGAGGTAGCGCAAGGAATATTTTTTTTTTATTATACTTTGTCGCTGTGTCCCGCGTTTGCGAGGTAGCGCAAGGAAACAGACGAAAGAAATGGCCCAACCCCCCCCCCCATACACATGTATATACATACATCCACACACGCAAATATACATACCTACACAGCTTTCCATGGTTTACCCCAGACGCTTCACATGCCTTGATTCAATCCACTGACAGCACGTCAACCCCGGTATACCACATCGCTCCAATTCACTCTATTCCTTGCCCTCCTTTCACCCTCCTGCATGTTCAGTCCCCGATCACACAAAATCTTTTTCACTCCATCTTTCCACCTCCAATTTGGTCTCCCTCTTCTCCTCGTTCCCTCCACCTCCGACACATATATCCTCCTGGTCAATCTTTCCTCACTCATTCTCTCCATGTGCCCAAACCACTTCAAAACACCCTCTTCTGCTCTCTCAACCACGCTCTTTTTATTTCCACACATCTCTCTTACCCTTACGTTACTCACTCGATCAAACCACCTCACACCACACATTGTCCTCAGACATCTCATTTCCAGCACCTCCATCCTCCTGCGCACAACTCTATCCATAGCCCACGCCTCGCAACCATACAACATTGTTGGAACCACTATTCCTTCAAACATACCCATTTTTGCTTTCCGAGATAATGTTCTCGACTTCCACACATTCTTCAAGGCCCCCCGAATTTTCGCCCCCACCCCCACCCTATGATCCACTTCCGCTTCCATGGTTCCATCCGCTGCTAGATCCACTCCCAGATATCTAAAACACTTCACTTCCTCCAGTTTTTCTCCATTCAAACTCACCTCCCAATTGACTTGACCCTCAACCCTACTGTACCTAATAACCTTGCTCTTATTCACATTTACTCTTAACTTTCTTCTTCCACACACTTTACCAAACTCAGTCACCAGCTCCTGCAGTTTCTCACATGAATCAGCCACCAGCGCTGTATCATCAGCGAACAACAACTGACTCACTTCCCAAGCTCTTTCATCCCCAAAAGACTTTATACTTGCCCCTTTTTCCAAAACTCTTGCATTTACCTCCCTAACAACCCCATCCATAAACAAATTAAACTACCATGGACACATCACACACCCCTGCCGCAAACCTACATTCACTGAGAACCAATCACTTTCCTCTCTTCCTACACGTACACATGCCTTACATCCTCGATAAAAACTTTTCACTGCTTCTAACAACTTGCCTCCCACACCATATATTCTTAAAACCTTCCACAGAGCATCTCTATCAACTCTATCATATGCCTTCTCCAGATCCATAAATGCTACATACAAATCCTTTTGCTTTTCTAAGTATTTCTCACATACATTCTTCAAAGCAAACACCTGATCCACACATCCTCTACCACTTCTGAAACCACACTGCTCTTCCCCAATCTGATGTTCTGTACATGCCTTCACCCTCTCAATGAATACCCTCCCATATAATTTACCAGGAATACTCAACAAACGCAAGGAAATAGGCGAAATAAATGGCCTACCCACCCCATACACATGTATATACATACACGTCCACACACGCAAATATACATACCAATACATCTCAATGTACACATATATATACACACACAGACACATACATGTATACACATGCACACAATTCACACTGTCTGCTTTTATTCATTTCCATCGCCACCTCGCCACACATGGAATAACATCCCCCTCCCCCTCATGTGTGCGAGGTAGCGCTAGGAAAAGACAACAAAGGCCCCATGCTGTCATGCAATAATACCCGAAACCACAGCTCCCCCTCCACATCCAGGCCACACAGAGCTTTCCAATGGTTTATCCCATACGCTTCACACGCCCTGATTCAAGCCACTGACAGCACGTCGACCCCGGTATACCACATCGATCCAATTCACTCTATTCCTTGCCCACCTTTCACCCTCCTGCATGTTCAGGCCACGATCTCTCAAAATCTTCTTCATTCCATCTTTCCACCTCCAATTTGGTCTTCAACTTCTCGTTCCCTCCACCTCCGACAAATATATCTCCTTGGTCAATCTCTCCTCACTCATTATTTCCATTTGCCCAAACCATTTCAAAACACCCTCTTCTGCCCTCTCAACCACGCTCTTTTTATTTCCATACATCTCTCTTACACTTACATTACTTACTCGATCAAACCACCTCACACCACATATTGTCCTCAAACATCTCATTTCCAGCACATCCACCCTCCTGGGCACAACTCTATCCATAGCGCACGACTTGCAACCATACAACATTCCTGGAACCACTATTCATTCAAACACACCCATTTTTGCTTTTGGAGATAATTTTCTCTACTTCCACACATTCTTCAAGGCTCCCAGAATTTTCGCCCCCTCCCCCACCCTATGATTCACTCCCGCTTCCATGGTTCCATCCGCTGCCAGATCCACTACTAGATATCTAAAACACTTTACTTCCTCCAGTTTTTCTCCGCTCAAACTTACCTCAAAATTGACTAGACCCTCAACCCTACTGTGCCTAATAATCTTGCTCTTATTCATATTTACTCTTAACTTTCTTCTTTCAAACACTTTACCAAACTCAGTCACCAACTTCTGCACTTTCTCACATGAATCAGCCACCAGCGCTGTATCATCAGCAAACAACAACTGACTCACTTTCCAATCTCTCTCATCCACAACAGACTTCATACTTGCCCCTCTTTCCAAACCTCTTGCATTCACCTCCCTAAGAACCCCATCCATAAACAAATTAAACAACCATGGAGACATCACACACCCCTCCCGCAAACCTACATTCACTGATAACCAATAACTTTCCTCTCTTCCTACACGTACACATGCCTTACATCCTCGATAAAAACTTTTCACTGCTTCTAACACCTTGCCTCACACACCATATATTCTTAGTACCTTCCACAGAGCATCTCAATCAACTCTATCATATGCCTTCTCCACATCCATAAATGCTACATACAAATCCATTTGCTTTTCTAAGTATTTCTCACATACATTCTTCAAATCAAACACCGGATCCTCACTTTCTCTACCACTTCTGAAACCACACTGCTCTTTCCCAATGTGATGCTCTGTACATGCCTTCACCCTCTCAATCAATACCTTCCCAAATAATTTACCAGGAATACTCAACAAACTTATACCTCTGTAATTTGAGCACTCACTCTTATCCCCTTTGCCTTTGTACAATGGCACTATGCAAGCATTCCGCCAATCCTCAGGCACATCACCATGAATCATACATACATTAGATAACCTTACCAACCAGTCAACAATACAGTCACCCCCTTTTTTAATAAATTCCACTGCAATAACATCCAAACCTGCTGCCTTGCCGGCTTTCATCTTCCGCAAAGCTTTTACTACCTCTTCTCTGTTTACAAAATCATCTTCCCTAACACTCTTACTTTGCACACCACCTCGACCAAAACACCTTATATGCCACTCTACTATCAAACATATACAACAAACCTTCAAAAGACTCACTCCATCTCCTTCTCACATCACCACTACTTGTTATGACATCCTCATTAGCCGCATTCACTGAAATTCCCATTTGCTCCCTTGTCTTACGCACTCTATTTACCTCCTTCCAGAACATCTTTTCATTCTCCCTAAAATTTAATGATACTTTCTCACCCCAACTCTCATTTGCCCTCTTTTTCACCTCTTATACCTTTCTCTTGACCTCCTGCCTCTTTCTTTTATACATATCCCTCTCATTTGCATTGTTTCCCTGCAAAAATCGTCCAAATGCCTCTCTCTTCTCTTTCACCAATAATCTTACTTCTTCATCCCACCACTCACTACTCTTTCTAATCAACCCACCACCCACGCTTCTCATGCCACAAGCATCTTTTGCGCACCCATCACTGCTTCCCTAAATACGTTCCATTCCTCCCCAACTTCCCTTACCTCCTTTGTTCTCACCTTTTTCCATTCTGTACTCAGTCTCTCCTGGTACTTCCTCACACAAGTCTCCTTCCCAAGCTCACTTATTCTCACCACCCTCTTCACCTCAACATTCTCTCTTCTTTTCTGAAAACCAATATAAATCTTCACCTTCGCCTCCAAAAGATAATGATCAGACATGCCTGCAGTTGCACCTCTCTGCACATTAACATCCAAAAGTTTCTCTTTCGCGGGCCTATCGATTAACATGTAATCCAATAACGCTCTCTCGCCATCTCTCCGCTTTACATACATATGCTTATGTATATCTCGCTTTTTAAACCAGGTATTCCCAATCACCAGTCCTTTTCCAGCACATAAATCTACAAACTCTTCACCATTTTCATTTACAACACTGAACACCCCATGTACACCAATTATTCCCTCAACTGCCACATTACTCACCTTTGCATTCAAATTACCCATCACTATAACCCGGTCTTGTGCATCAAAACCACAAACACACTCATTCAGCTGCTCCCAAAACATTTGCCACTCATGATCTTTCTTCTCTTGCCCAGGTGCATATGCACCAATAATCACCCATCTCTCTCCATCAACTTAACCATATTAACGTAGAATTTACTTTCTTGCAATCTACCACTCTTCCCCTTTACCCTTGAGCTTCGTTTCACTCAGAGCCAAAACATCTAGGCTCCTTTCCTCAAACATACTGCCTATCTCTCCTTTTTTCACATCTTGGTTACATCCACACATATTTAGACACCCCAATCTGAGCCTTCGAGGAGGATGAGCACTCCACGCGTGACTCCTGTTTTCCAATTTAGAAATTTAAGATACAAGGACGGGAGGATTTCTGGCCCCCCGCTCCCGTCCCCTATAGTCGCCTTCCACGACTCTCGAGGAATGCGTGGGAAGTATTCCTTCTCCCCTATCCCCAGGGATAATATATATATATATATATATATTGGTGATTATTGGTGCATATGCACCTGGGCATGAGAAGAAAGATCATAAGAGGCAAGTGTTTTGGGAGCAGCTGAATGAGTGTGTTAGTGGTTTTGATGCACGAGACCGGGTTATAGTGATGGGTGATTTGAATGCAAAGGTGAGTAATGTGGCAGTTGAGGGAATAATTGGTATACATGGGGTGTTCAGTGTTGTAAATGGAAATGGTGAAGAGCTTGTAGATTTATGTGCTGAAAAAGGACTGATGATTGGGAATACCTGGTTTAAAAAGCGAGATATACATAAGTATACTTATGTAAGTAGGAGAGATGGCCAGAGAGCGTTATTGCATTACGTGTTAATTGACAAGCGCGCGAAAGAGAGACTTTTGGATGTTAATGTGCTGAGAGATGCAACTGGAGGGATGTCTGATCATTATCTTGTGGAGGCTAAGGTGAAGATTTGTATGGGTTTTCAGAAAAAAAGAGTGAATGTTGGGGTGAAGAGGGTGGTGAGAGTAAGTGAGCTTAGGAAGGAGACTTGTGTGAGGAAGTACCAGGAGAGACTGAGTACAGAATGGAAAAAGGTGAGAACAATGGAAGTAAGGGGAGTGGGGGAGGAATGGGATGTATTTAGGGAATCAGTGATGGATTGCGCAAAAGATACTTGTGGCATGAGAAGAGTGGGAGATGGGTTAATTAGAAAGGGTAGTCAGTGGTGGGATGAAGAAGTAAGAGTATTAGTGAAAGAGAAGAGAGAGGCATTTGGACGATTTTTGCAGGGAAAAAGTGCAAATGAGTGAGAGATGTATAAAAGAAAGAGAAAATATGTCAAGAGAAAGGTGCAAGAGGTGAAAAAAGGGCAAATGAGAGTTGAAGTGAGAGAGTATCATTAAATTTTAGGGAGAGTAAAAAGATGTTCTGGAAGGAGGTAAATAAAGTGCTTAAGACTAGGGAGCAAATGGGAACTTCAGTGAAGGGCACAAATGGGGAGGTGATAACAAGTAGTGGTGATGTGAGGAGGAGATGGAGTGAGTATTTTGAAGGTTTGTTGAATGTGTTTGATGATAGAGTGGCAGATATAGGGTGTTTTGGTCGAGGTTGTGTGCAAAGTGAGAGGGTTAGGGAAAATGATTTGGTAAACAGAGAAGAGGTAGTAAAAGCTTTCCGGAAGATGAAATCCGGCAAGGCAGCAGGTTTGGATGGTATTGCAGTGGAATTTATTAAAAAAGGGGGTGACTGTATTGTTGACTGGTTGGTAAGGTTATTTAATGTATGTATGACTCACGGTGAGGTGCCTGAGGATTGGCGGAATGCGTGCATAGTGCCGTTGTACAAAGACAAAGGGGATAAGAGTGAGTGCTCAAATTACAGAGGTATAAGTTTGTTGAGTATTCCTGGTAAATTATATGGGAGGGTATTGATTGAGAGGGTGAAGTCATGTACAGAGCATCAGATTGGGGAAGAGCAGTGTGGTTTCAGAAGTGGTAGAGGATGTGTGGATCAGGTGTTTGCTTTGAAGAATGTATGTGAGAAATACTTAGAAAAGCAAATGGATTTGTATGTAGCATTCATGGATCTGGAGAAGGCATATGATAGAGTTGATAGAGATGCTCTGTGGAAGGTATTAAGAATATATGGTGTGGGAGGCAAGTTGTTAGAAGCAGTGAAAAGTTTTTATCGAGGATGTAAGGCATGTGTACGTGTAGGAAGAGAGGCAAGTGATTGGTTCTCAGTGAATGTAGGTTTACGGCAGGGGTGTGTGATGTCTCCATGGTTGTTTAATTTGTTTATGGATGGGGATGTTAGGGAGGTGAATGCAAGAGTTTTGGAAAGAGGGGCAAGTATGCAGTCTGTTGTGGATGAGAGAGTTTGGGAAGGGAGTCAGTTGTTGTTCGCTGATGATACAGCGCTGGTGGCTGACTCATGTGAGAAACTGCAGAAGCTGGTGACTGAGTTTGGTAAAGTGTGGGAAAGAAGAAAGTTAAGAGTAAATGTGAATGAGAGCAAGGTTATTAGGTACAGTAGGGTTGAGGGTCAAGTTAATTGGGAGGTGAGTTTGAATGGAGAAAAACTGGAGGAAGTGAAGTGTTTTAGATATCTGGGAGTGGATCTGGCAGCGGATGGAACCATGGAAGCGGAAGTGGTTCATAGGGTGGGGGAGGGTGCGAAAATTCTGGGAGCCTTGAAGAATGTGTGGAAGTCGAGAACATTATCTCGGAAAGCAAAAATGGGTATGTTTGCAGGAATAGTGGTTCCAACAATGTTGTATGGTTGCGAGGCGTAGGCTATGGATAGAGTTGTGCGCAGGAGGATGGATGTGCTGGAAATAAGATGTTTGAGGACAATGTGTGGTGTGAGGTAGTTTGATGGAGTAAGTAACGTAAGGGTAAGAGAGATGTGTGGAAATAAAAAGAGCGTGGTTGAGAGAGAAGAAGAGGGTGTTTTGAAATGGTTTGGGCACATGGAGAGAATGAGTGAGGAAAGATTGACCAGGAGGATATATGTGTCGGAGGTGGAGGGAACGAGGAGAAGAGGGAGACCAAACTGGAGGTGGAAAGATGGAGTGAAAAAGATTTTTTGTGATCCGGGCCTGAACATGCAGGAGGGTGACAGGAGGGCAAGGAATAGAGTGAATTGGAGCGATGTGGTATACCGGGGTTGATGTGCTGTCAGTGGATTGAATCAGGGCATGTGAAGCGTCTGGGGTAAACCATGGAAAGCTGTGTAGGTATGTATATTTGCGTGTGTGGACGTGTGCATATACATGTGTATGGGGTGGGTTGGGCCATTTCTTTCGTCTGTTTCCTTGCGCTACCTCGCAAACTCGGGAGACAGCGACAAAGCAAAAAAAAAAAAGAAAAAAAATATATACATATACATATATATATATATATATATATATATATATATATATATATATATATATATATATATATATATATATATATATATATATATATATATATATATATATATATATGTATATATATATATATATATATATATACATGTATTGGTGATTGGTTCTCAGTGAGTGTAGGTTTGCGGCAGGGGTGTGTGATGTCTCCATGGTTGTTTAATTTGTTTATGGATGGGGTTGTTAGGGAGGTGAATGCAAGAGTTTTGGAAAGAGGGGCAAGGATGAAGTCTGTTGGGGATGAGAGAGCTTGGGAAGTGAGTCAGTTGTTGTTCGCTGATGATACAGCGCTGGTGGCTGATTCATGTGAGAAACTGCAGAAGCTGGTGACTGAGTTTGGTAAAGTGTGTGAAAGAAGAAAGTTAAGAGTAAATGTGAATATAGCAAGGTTATTAGGTACAGTAGGGTTGAGGGTCAAGTCAATTGGGAGGTGAGTTTGAATGGAGAAAAACTGGAGGAAGTGAAGTGTTTTAGATATCTGGGAGTGGATCTGGCAGCGGATGGAAACATGGAAGCGGAAGTGGATCATAGGGTGGGGGAGGGGGCGAAAATTCTGGGAGCCTTGAAGAATGTGTGGAAGTCGAGAACATTATCTCGGAAAGCAAAAATGGGTATGTTTGAAGGAATAGTGGTTCCAACAATGTTGTATGGTTGCGAGGCGTGGACTATGGATAGAGTTGTGCGCAGGAGGATGGATGTGCTGGAAATGAGATGTTTGATGACAATATGTGGTGTGAGGTGGTTTGATCGAGTAATTAACGTTAGGGTAAGAGAGATGTGTGGAAATAAAAAGAGCGTGGTTTAGAGAGCAGAAGAGGGTGTTTTGAAATGGTTTGGTCACATGGAGAGAATGAGTGAGGAAAGATTGACCAAGAGGATATATGTGTCGTAGGTGGAGGGAACGAGGAGAAGAAGGAGACCAAATTGGAGGTGGAAAGATGGAGTGAAGAAGGCATGTGAAGCGTCTGGGGTAAACCATGCAAAGCTGTGTAGGTATGTATATTTGCGTGTGTGGACGTATGTATATACATGTGTATGGGGGTGGGTTGGGCCATTTCTTCCGTCTGATCCTTGCGCTACCTCGCAAACGCGGGAGACAGCGAAAAAAAAAATGAAAAAAAAGAAAAAAAAAATATATATGTATATATATATATATATATATATGTATATATATATATATATATATATATATATATATATATATATATATATATATATATATATATATATATATATATATATATATATATATATATATATATATATATTTTTTTTTTTTTTTTTCTTTTTTTTTTTTTATACTTTTTCGCTGTCTCCCGCGTTTGCGAGGTAGCGCAAGGAAACAGACGAAAGAAATGGCCCAACCCCCCCCCATACACATGTACATACACACGTCCACACACACAAATATACATACCTACACAGCTTTCCATGGTTTACCCCGGACGCTTCACATGCCTTGATTCAATCCACTGACAGCACGTCAACCCCTGTATACCACATCGCTCCAATTCACTCTATTCCTTGCCCTCCTTTCACCCTCCTGCATGTTCAGGCCCCGATCACACAAAATCTTTTTCACTCCATCTTTCCACCTCCAATTTGGTCTCCCTCTTCTCCTCGTTCCCTCCACCTCCGACACATATATCCTCTTGGTCAATCTTTCCTCACTCATTCTCTCCATGTGCCCAAACCATTTTAAAACACCCTCTTCTGCTCTCTCAACCACGCTCTTTTTATTTCCACACATCTCTCTTACCCTTACGTTACTTACTCGATCAAACCACCTCACACCACACATTGTCCTCAAACATCTCATTTCCAGCACATCCATCCTCCTGCGCACAACTCTATCCATAGCCCACGCCTCGCAACCATACAACATTGTTGGAACTACTATTCCTTCAAACATACCCATTTTTGCTTTCCGGGATAATGTTCTCGACTTCCACACATTTTTCAAGGCTCCCAAAATTTTCGCCCCCTCCCCCACCCTATGATCCACTTCCGCTTCCATGGTTCCATCCGCTGACAGATCCACTCCCAGATATCTAAAACACTTCACTTCCTCCAGTTTTTCACCATTCAAACTCACCTCCCAATTGACTTGACCCTCAACCCTACTGTACCTAATAACCTTGCTCTTATTCACATTTACTCTTAACTTTCTTCTTCCACACACTTTACCAAACTCCGTCACCAGCTTCTGCAGTTTCTCACATGAATCAGCCACCAGCGCTGTATCATCAGCGAACAACAACTGACTCACTTCCCAAGCTCTCTCATCCCCAACAGACTTCATACTTGCCCCTCTTTCCAAGACTCTTGCATTTACCTCCCTAACAACCCCATCCATAAACAAATTAAACAACCATGGAGACATCACACACCCCTGCCGCAAACCTACATTCACTGAGAACCAATCACTTTCCTCTCTTCCTACACGTACACATGCCTTACATCCTCGATAAAAACTTTTCACTGCTTCTAACAACTTGCCTCCCACACCATATATTCTTAATACCTTCCACAGAGCATCTCTATCAACTCTATCATATGCCTTCTCCAGATCCATAAATGCTACATAAAAATCCATTTGCTTTTCTAAGTATTTCTCACATGCATTCTTCAAAGCAAACACCTGATCCACACATCCTCTACCACTTCTGAAACCACACTGCTCTTCCCCAATCTGATGCTCTGTACATGCCTTCACCCTTTCAATCAATACCCTCCCATATAATTTACCAGGAATACTCAACAAACTTATACCTCTGTAATTTGAGCACTCACTCTTATCCCCTTTGCCTTTGTACAATGGCACTATGCACGCATTCCGCCAATCCTCAGGCACCTCACCATGAGTCATACATACATTAAATAACCTTACCAACCAGTCAACAATACAGTCACCCCCTTTTTTAATAAATTCCACTGCAATACCATCCAAACCTGCTGCCTTGCCGGCTTTCATCTTCTGCAAAGCTTTTACTACCTCTTCTCTGTTTACCAAATCATTTTCCCTAACCCTCTCACTTTGCACACCACCTCGACCCAAACACCCTATATCTGCTACTCTGTCATCAGACACATTCAACAAACCTTCAAAATACTCATTCCATCTCCTTCTCACATCACCACTACTTGTTATCACCTCCCCATTTACGCCCTTCACTGAAGTTCCCATTTGCTCCCTTGTCTTACGCACCCTATTTACCTCCTTCCAGAACATCTTTTTATTCTCCCTAAAATTTACTGATAGTCTCTCACCCCAACTCTCATTTGCCCTTTTTTTCACCTCTTGCACCTTTCTCTTGACCTCCTGTCTCTTTCTTTTATACTTCTCCCACTCAATTGCATTTTTTCCCTGCAAAAATCGTCCAAATGCCTCTCTCTTCTCTTTCACTAATACTCTTACTTCTTCATCCCACCACTCACTACCCTTTCTAAACAGCCCACCTCCCACTCTTCTCATGCCACAAGCATCTTTTGCGCAATCCATCACTGATTCCCTAAATACATCCCATTCCTCCCCCACTCCCCTTACTTCCATTGTTCTCACCTTTTTCCATTCTGTACACAGTCTCTCCTGATACTTCTTCACACAGGTCTCCTTCCCAAGCTCACTTACTCTCACCACCTTCTTCACCCCAACATTCACTCTTCTTTTCTGAAAACCCATACTAATCTTCACCTTAGCCTCCACAAGATAATGATCAGACATCCCTCCAGTTGCACCTCTCAGCACATTGACATCCAAAAGTCTCTCTTTCGCACGCCTGTCAATTAACACGTAATCCAATAACGCTCTCTGGCCATCTCTCCTACTTACATAAGTATACTTATGTATATCTCGCTTTTTAAACCAGGTATTCCCAATCATCAGTCCTTTTTCAGCACATAAATCTACAAGCTCTTCACCATTTCCATTTACAACACTGAACACCCCATGCATACCAATTATTCCCTCAACTGCCACATTACTCACCTTTGCATTCAAATCACCCATCACTATAACCCGGTCTCGTGCATCAAAACCGCTAACACACTCATTTAGCTGCTCCCAAAACACTTGCCTCTCATGATCTTTCTTCTCATGCCCAGGTGCATATGCACCAATAATCACCCACCTCTCTCCATCAACTTTCAATTTTACCCATATTAATCGAGAATTTACTTTCTTACATTCTATCACATATATATATCACATATATATATATATATATATATATATATATATATGTATATATATATATATATATATATATATATATATATATATATATATATATATATATATATATATCTATATATATATATATATATATATATATATATATATATATATATATATATATAAATATATATATATATATATATATATATATATATATATATATATATATATATATATATATATATATATATATATATATATATATATATATATATATTCCCTGGGGATAGGGGAGAAAGAATACTTCCCACGTATTCCCTGCATGTCGTAGAAGGCGACTTAAAGGGAAGGGAGCGGGGGGCTGGAAATCTTTCCCTCTCTTTTTTTTTTTTTTTTTTTCCAAAAGAAGGAACAGAGAAGAGGGCCAGGTGAGGATATTCCCTCAAAGGCCCAGTCCTCTGTTCTTAACGCTACCTCGCTATCGCGGGAAATGGCGAATAGTATGAGATTAAAAAGATGTATATATACTCACACACATACACACACATACACATATATATATATACATATACACACAGTCATATACATCAATTCATGTGTACCATAAAAATATTCTTAAATCGCTGAAAAGAAGGAAAATACTTTCATTAAACTAAAACATACGATGTAAATGCCTTACTTCACCAAGGCAACTAAGACAACCAGGACAAACTGATTCTCTTGAAATTACAAAACTTTATCTTGCTTCATCTTCAGCACATCTTCCCAGTAATATGCTAATGTACAAGAAACATTATACATAGAATCTCTCATTACACTTGCAATATTTAACATTCATCACAAAGATCTGGATGATGTTTATTGAGATAGTTTTGCAACAATAATTTAAATATAAGCTGCCTCTCAGAAGATAAAGTCTTCCCCTCGAATTTACCACGGTATGATAAATGTCTCAGTGAAAATAACAGCGAGTGGCTCTTCTCAGGACATTCTTAAGGGCGTCAATATAGTTTTGTTTGTATGGCACCCATACAGTTTCCTTGATCAGTATGCAGTCTCACGAAGGACTTGAATTAAGTGGCAAAGGTTCCTTTGGAGGATTTGGTGACAGAGAGCTCCAGAGCACTTCCAACATGTGAAGAGCATCATCAAAGGCAAATTCACGCTTCAATTCCAACAATAACCAGCGGTAGCAAAAGAGAAGAACATCAGCCTTTGGTAATGGTTCCCAGTAGAACTTTCCTATGAGAAGGGCATTAGTCATGGAGAAGTCCTCATCAAGACTATCGTAAGACCTACTGCTGGACTCCACAGGTTCGCCTGCTGTTCTGGGCCTCTGACTGGTTCTTCCTCCTGCTGCTCCTCCTCACGTCATCCTCACCGCAACACTTATTTATTTAGGAAACAGACGAAAGAATGGTCCAACCCAATCACATACACATGTATATACATACACGTCCACACACGCAAATATACATACCTATACATCTCAACGTATACATATATATACACACACAGACATATGCATATATACACATGTACATAATTCATACTGTCTGCCCTTATTCATTCCCATCGCCACCTCGCCAAACATGAAATAACAACCCCCTCCCCCCTCATGTGTAAGAGGTAACGCTAGGAAAAGACAACAAAGGCCCCATTCGTTCACACTTAGTCTCTAGCTATCATGTAATAATGCACAGAAACCACAGCTCCCTTTCCACATCCAGGCCCCACAGAACTTTCTATGGTTTACCCCAGACGCTTCACATGCCCTGGTTCAATCCATTGAAAGCAAGTACACTCCGGCATACCACATCGCTCCAATTCACTCTATTCATTGCACGCCTTTTACCCTCCTGCATGTTCAGGCCCCGATCACTCAAAATTTTTTTCACTCCATCTTTCCACCTCCAATTTGGTCTCCCACTTCTACTCGTTCCCTCCACCTCTGACGTATATATCCTCTTGGTCAATCTTTCCTCACTCATTCTCTCCATGTGACCAAACCATTTCAAAACAACCTCTTCCTGTATCTCAACCAAACTCTTTTTATTATCACAAATTTCTCTTACCCTATTATTACTTACTCGATCAAACCACCTCAACCTACATATTCTCCTCAAACATCTCATTTCCATTACATCCACCCTCCTCCGCATAACTCTATCCATAGCCAACGTCTCGCAACCATATAACATAGTTGGAACCACTATTCCTTCAAACATACCCATTTTTGCGTTCCGAGATAATGTTCTCGACTTCCACACATTCTTCAACACTCCCAGAATCCTCGCCCCCTACCCCACCCTATGATTCACTTCCGCTTCCATGGTTCCATCTGCTGCTAAATACATTCCCAAATATCTAAAACACTTCACTTCCTCCAGTTTTTCTCCATTCAAACTTACCTCCCAATTGACTTGACCCTCAACCCTACTGTACCTAATGACCTTGCTCTTATTCAAATTTACTCTCAACTTTCTTTTTTTACACACTTTACCAAACTCAGTCACCAGTTTCTGCAGTTTCTCCCATGAATCAGCCACCAGCGCTATATCATCAGCGAACAACAACTGACTCACCTCCTAAGCTCTCTCATCCACAAAAAACTGCATACTTGCCCCTCTTTCCAAAAATCTTGCATTCACCTCCTTAACAACCCCATCCATAAACAAATTAAACAACCATGGATATATCACACACCCCTGTCGCAAACCTACATTCCCTGAGAACCAATCACTTTCCTCTCTTCCTACACGTACACATGCCTTACATCCTCGGTAAAAGCTTTTCACTGCTTCTAACAACTTGCCTCCCACACCATATATTCTTCGTACCTTCCACAGAGCATCTCCATCAACTCTATCACATGCCTTCTCCAGATCCATAAATGATGCATACAAATCCATTTGCTTTTCTAAGTATTTCTCACATACATTTTTCAAGTAAAGGGGAAGTAAATGTTTATAGTTGTGTTACTGGAGTGATAGTTTTCATGCATGGTGTTTTTGACAAGAAAATAGTGAAGTTGGAAAAAAATGTAGCTTAGACATTGAAGCTTATTGATACAGTGGTGAAATTGATGAGAACTGCTATTGACGTTTGTGTGAATAAATTGTACATTTCCTTTTCCATAACCAGAGGTTGAACCATTATGTGACATTCATTTTTTTTCATTCATTTCAAGCTAAAAGTTTGTTTTCTAAATTGTTTCTTACATTTTTCATATGTATATATATGTATGTGTGTGTGTGTGTGTGTGCGTGTGTGTGTGTGTGTGTGTGTGTGTGTGTGTATATGTATATATATATGTATATTATCCCTGGGGATAGGGGTGAAAGAATACTTCCCACGTATTCCTCGCGTGTCGTAGAAAGCGACTAGAGGGGACGGGAGCGGGGGGCCGGAAATCCTCCCCTCCTTGTATTAACTTTCTAAAATGGGAAACAGAAGAAGGAGTCACGCGGGGAGTGATCATCCTCCTCGAAGGCTCAGAGTGGGGTGCCTAAATGTGTGTGGATGTAACCAAGATGTGAAAAAAGGAGAGATAGGTAGTATGTTTGAGGAAAAGAACCTGGATGTTTTGGCTCTGAGTGAAACGAAGCTCAAGGGTAAAGGGGAAGAGTGGTTTGGAAATGTCTGGGGAGTGAAGTCAGGGGTTAGTGAGAGGACAAGAGCAAGGGAAGGAGTAGCAATACTCCTGAAACAGGAGTTGTGGGAGTATGTGATAGAATGTAAGAAAGTAAATTCTCGATTAATATGGGTAAAATTGAAAGTTGATGGAGAGAGGTGGGTGATTATTGGTGCATATGCACCTGGGCATGAGAAGAAAGATCATGAGAGGCAAGTGTTTTGGGAGCAGCTGAATGAGTGTGTTAGCGGTTTTGATGCACGAGACCGGGTTATAGTGATGGGTGATTTGAATGCAAAGGTGAGTAATGTGGCAGTTGAGGGAATAATTGGTATGCATGGGGTGTTCAGTGTTGTAAATGGAAATGGTGAAGAGCTTGTAGATTTATGTGCTGAAAAAGGACTGATGATTGGGAATACCTGGTTTAAAAAGCGAGATATACATAAGTATACTTATGTAAGTAGGAGAGATGGCCAGAGAGCGTTATTCGATTACGTGTTAATTGACAGGCGTGCGAAAGAGAGACTTTTGGATGTTAATGTGCTGAGAGGTGCAACTGGAGGGATGTCTGATCATTATCTTGTGGAGGCTAAGGTGAAGATTAGTATGGGTTTTCAGAAAAGAGGAGTGAATGTTGGGGTGAAGAAGGTGGTGAGAGTAAGTGAGCTTGGGAAGAAGACCTGTGTGGGGAAGTACCAGGAGAGACTGTGTACAGAATGGAAAAAGGTGAGAACAATGGAAGTAAGGGGAGTGGGGGAGGAATGGGATGTATTTAGGGAATCAGTGATGGATTGCGCAAAAGATGCTTGTGGCATGAGAAGAGTGGGAGGTGGGCTGTTTAGAAAGGGTAGTGAGTGGTGGGATGAAGAAGTAAGAGTATTAGTGAAAGAGAAGAGAGAGGCATTTGGACGATTTTTGCAGGGAAAAAATGCAATTGAGTGGGAGAAGTATAAAAGAAAGAGACAGGAGGTCAAGAGAAAGGTGCAAGAGGTGAAAAAAAGGGCAAATGAGAGTTGGGGTGAGAGACTATCAGTAAATTTTAGGGAGAATAAAAAGATGTTCTGGAAGGAGGTAAATAGGGTGCGTAAGACAAGCGAGCAAATGGGAACTTCAGTGAAGGGCGTAAATGGGGAGGTGATAACAAGTAGTGGTGATGTGAGAAGGAGATGGAATGAGTATTTTGAAGGTTTGTTGAATGTGTCTGATGACAGAGTGGCAGATATAGGGTGTTTTGGTCGAGGTGGTGTGCAAAGTGAGAGGGTTAGGGAAAATGATTTGGTAAACAGAGAAGAGGTAGTAAAAGCTTTGCGGAAGATGAAAGTCGGCAAGGCAGCAGGTTTGGATGGTATTGCAGTGGAATTTATTAAAAAAGGGGGTGACTGTATTGTTGACTGGTTGGTAAGGTTATTTAATGTATGTATGACTCATGGTGAGGTGCCTGAGGATTGGCGGAATGCGTGCATAGTGCCATTGTACAAAGGCAAAGGGGATAAGAGTGAGTGCTCAAATTACAGAGGTATAAGTTTGTTGAGTATTCCTGGTAAATTATATGGGAGGGTATTGATTGAGAGGGTGAAGGCATGTACAGAGCATCAGATTGGGGAAGAGCAGTGCGGTTTCAGAAGTGGTAGAGGATGTGTGGATCAGGTGTTTGCTTTGAAGAATGTATGTGAGAAATACTTAGAAAAGCAAATGGATTTGTATGTAGCATTTATGGATCTGGAGAAGGCATATGATAGAGTTGATAGAGATGCTCTGTGGAAGGTATTAAGAATATATGGTGTGGGAGGCAAGTTGTTAGAAGCAGTGAAAAGTTTTTATCGAGGATGTAAGGCATGTGTACGTGTAGGAAGAGAGGAAAGTGATTGGTTCTCAGTGAATGTAGGTTTGCGGCAGGGGTGTGTGATGTCTCCATGGTTGTTTAATTTGTTTATGGATGGGGTTGTTAGGGAGGTAAATGCAAGAGTCCTGGAAAGAGGGGCAAGTATGAAGTCTGTTGGGGATGAGAGAGCTTGGGAAGTGAGTCAGTTGTTGTTCGCTGATGATACAGCGCTGGTGGCTGATTCATGTGAGAAACTGCAGAAGCTGGTGACTGAGTTTGGTAAAGTGTGTGGAAGAAGAAAGTTAAGAGTAAATGTGAATAAGAGCAAGGTTATTAGGTACGGTAGGGGTGAGGGTCAAGTCAATTGGGAGGTGAGTTTGAATGGAGAAAAACTGGAGGAAGTGAAGTGTTTTAGATATCTGGGAGTGGATCTGTCAGCGGATGGAACCATGGAAGCGGAAGTGGATCATAGGGTGGGGGAGGGGGCGAAAATTTTGGGAGCCTTGAAAAATGTGTGGAAGTCGAGAACATTATCTCGGAAAGCAAAAATGGGTATGTTTGAAGGAATAGTGGTTCCAACAATGTTGTATGGTTGCGAGGCGTGGGCTATGGATAGAGTTGTGCGCAGGAGGATGGATGTGCTGGAAATGAGATGTCTGAGGACAATGTGTGGTGTGAGGTGGTTTGATCGAGTAAGTAACGTAAGGGTAAGAGAGATGTGTGGAAATAAAAAGAGCGTGGTTGAGAGAGCAGAAGAGGGTGTTTTGAAATGGTTTGGGCACATGGAGAGAATGAGTGAGGAAAGATTGACCAAGAGGATATATGTGTCGGAGGTGGAGGGAACGAGGAGAAGAGGGAGACCAAATTGGAGGTGGAAAGATGGAGTGAAAAAGATTTTGTGTGATCGGGGCCTGAACATGCAGGAGGGTGAAAGGAGGGCAAGGAATAGAGTGAATTGGAGCGATGTGGTATAGAGGGGTTGACGTGCTGTCAGTGGATTGAATCAAGGCATGTGAAGCGTCTGGGGTAAACCATGGAAAGCTGTGTAGGTATGTATATTTGCGTGTGTGGACGTGTGTATGTACATGTGTATGGGGGGGGGGTTGGGCCATTTCTTTCGTCTGTTTCCTTGCGCTACCTCGCAAACGCGGGAGACAGCGACAAAGTATTAAAAAAAAAAAAAAAAAAAAATATATATATATATATATATATATATATATATATATATATATATATATATATATATATATATATATATAATATATATATATATATATATATATATATATATATTTATTATTATTATCATTCTGCTTTGTCGCTGTCTCCCGCGCTTGCGAGGTAGCGCAAGGAAACAGACGAAAGATGAAATGGCTCAACCCACCCCCATACACATGTATATAGATACACGTCCACACACGCAAATATACATACCTATACATCTCAATGTACACATATATATACACACACAGACATATACACATATACACATGTACATAATTCATGCTGTCTGCCTTTATTCATTCCCATCGCCACCTCGCCACACATGGAATAACATCCCCCTCCCACCTCATGTGTGCGAGGTAGCGCTAGGAAAAGACAACAAAGGCCCATTCGTTTACACTCAGTCTCTAGCTGTCATGTAATAATGCCTGAAACCACACCTCCCTTTCCATATCCATGCCCCAAAGAACTTTCCATTGTTTACCCCAGACGCTTAACATGCCCTGATTCAATCCATTGACAGCACGTCGACCCCGTTATACCACATCGATCCAGTTCACTCTACTCCTTGCCCGCCTTTCACCCTCCTGCATGTTCAGGCCACGATCACTCAAAATCTTTTTCACTCCATCTTTCCACCTCCAATTTGGTCTCCCACTTCTCCTCGTTCCCTCCACCTCCGACACATATATCCTCTTGGTCAATCTCTCCTCACTCACTCTCTCCATGTGCCCAAACCATTTCAAAACACCCTCTTCTGCTCTCTCAACCACGCTCTTTTTATTTCCACACATCTCTCTTACCCTTACATTACTTACTCGATCAAACCACCTCACACCACATATTGTCCTCAAACATCTCATTTCCAGCACATCCACCCTTCTGCACACAACTCTATCTATAGCCCACGCTTCACAACCATACAACATAGTTGGAACCACTATTCCTTCAAACCTACCCATTTTTGCTTTCCGAGAAAATGTTCTCGACTTCCACACATTCTTCAAGGCTCCCAGGATTTTCGCCCCCTCCCCCACCATATGATTCAATTCCGCTTCCATGGTTCCATCCGCTGCCAGATCCACTCCCAGATATCTAAAACACCTTACTGCCTCCAGTTTTTCTCCATTCAAACTTACCTCCCAAATGACTTGACCCTCAACCCGACTGTACATAATAACCTTGCTACCGCTACCTCACGCATTTACGGAGGGAGGGGATTGTAATTTCAAGTGTGGCGGTGTGGCGACGAGTTTGAATAAGGGCAGACAGAATGAATTATGTAAATGTTTATATATACGTTGAGATGAAATGATACGGCTATATGCTTGCGTGGATGTGTATGTATATACATATGTATGTTGGTGGGTTGGGTATTCTTTCGTCTATTTCCTTGCGCTACCACGCTAAAACGGGAGACAACAACAAATTATGATAAATAAATTAAACAAATATTATCAACTTATTTATATATTTTGCTTTGACGCTGTCTCCCGAGTTAGCGAGGTAGCGCAAGGAAACAGACGAAAGAATGGCCCAACCCACCCACATACAGAGGCATATACATAAACGTCCACATACGCAAATATACATGCCTATATATCTCAATGTATACATATATATACACACACAGACATATACATATATACACATGTACATAATTCATACTGTCTGCCTTTATTCAATCAGATCGCCACACGGCCACACATGGAATAACAACCCACTCCCCCCTCATGTGTGCGAGGTAGCACTACGAAAAGACAACAAAAGCAACATTGGCTCACATTCAGTCTTTACCTTTTATGTAATAATGCACCGAAGCCACAGTTCCCTTTCCACATCCACGCCCCACACAACTTTTCATGGTTTACCCCAGACGCTTCACATGCCCTGCTTCAATCCACTGACAGTACGTGGACCCCGGTATACCACATCGTTCCAATTCACTCTATTCCTTGCACGCCTTTCACCCTCCTGCATGTTCAGGCCACGATCACTCAAAATCTTTTTCACTCCATCTTTCCACCTCCAATCTGGTCTCCCACTTCTCGTTCCCTCCACCGCCGACACATATATCTTCTTGGTCAATATTTCCTCACTCATTCTCTCCATGTGACCAAACCATTTCAAAACACCCTCTTCTGCTCTCTCAACCACACTCTTTTTATTCCCACACATCTCTCTTACCCTTACATTACTTACTCGATCAAACCACCTCACACCACATGTTGTCCTCAAACATCTCATTTCCAGCACATCCACCCTCCTGCGCACAACTGTATCCATAGCCCACGCCTCGCAACCATACAACATTGTTGGAACCACTATTCCTTCAAATATAACCATTTTTGCTTTCCGGGATAATGTTCTCGACTTCCACACATTCTTCAAGGATCACAGAATTTTCGCCCCCTCCCCTACCCTATGATTCACTTCCGCTTCCATGGTTCCATCCGCTGACACATCCACTCCCATATATCTAAAACACTTTACTTCCTCCAGTTTTTTTCCATTCAAACTTACCTCCCAATTGCCTTGACCCTCAACCCTACTGTACCTAATAACCCCGCTCTTATTCACATTTACTCTCAGCTTTCTTCTTTCACACACTTTACCAAACTCAGTCACCAGCTTCTGCAGTTTCTCACATGAATCAGCCACCGGCGCTGTATCATCAGCGAACAACAACTGACTCACTTCCCAAGCTCTCTCATCCACAACAGACTGCATACTTGCCCCTCTTTCCAAAAATCTTGCATTCACCTCCCTAAAAACCCCATCCATAAACAAATTAAACAACCATGGAGACATCACACACCCCTGCCGCAAACCTACATTCACTGAGAACCAATCACTTTCCTCTCTTCCTAAACGTACACATGCCTTACATCCTCGATAAAAACTTTTCACTGCTTCTAACAACTTGCCTCCCGCACCATATATTCTTAATACCTTCCACAGAGCATCTCTATAACTCCATCATATGGCTTCTCTAGATCCATTAATGCTACATACAAATCCATTTGCTTTTCTAAGTATTTTTCACACACATTCTTCAAAGCAAACATGTGATCCACACGTCCTCTACCACTTCTGAAACCACATTACTCTTCCCCAGTCTGATGCTCTGTACATGCCTTCACCCTCTCAATCAATACCCTCCCATATGATTTACCAGGAATACTCAACAAACCTATACCTCTGTAATTTGAGCACTTACTCTTATCCCCTTTGCCTTTGTACAATGGCACTATGGAAGCATTCCGCCAATCCTCAGGCACCTCATCATGAATTATACATACATTAGATAACCTTACCACCCAGTTAACAATACAGTCATTCTTTTAATAAATTCCACTGCAATACCATTCAAACCTGCTGCCTTGCCGGCTTTCATCTTCCGCAACGCTTTTACGACCTCTACTCTGTTTACCAAATCATTTCCCTAACCCTCTCAATTTGCTCACCAACTCGACCAAAACACCCTATATCTACTACTCTATCATGAAGCACATTCAACAAACCTTCAAAATACTCACTCCATCTTCTCACATCACCGCTACCTGTTATTACCTCCCCATTAGCCCCCTTCACGGAAGTTCCCATTTGCTCCCTTGTCTTACGCACTTTATTTACCTCCTTCCAAAACATCTTTTTAATCTCCCTAAAATCTCATGATACTCTCTAACCCCAACTCTCATTTGCCTTCTTATTCACCTCGTGTACCTTTCTCTTGACCTCATTTCTCTTTCTTTTATACAGCTCCCACTCATTTGCATCATTTCCCTGCAAAAATCGTCCAAATGCCTCTCACTTCTTTTTCACAAATAATCTTATTTCTTCGTCCAACCACTCGCAAACCTTTCTAATCTGCCCATCTCCCACACTTCTCATGCCAAAATCATCTTTTGCACAAGCCATCACTGCTTCCCTAAGTACATCTCATTCCTCCCCACTCCCCTTACCTCCTTTGTTCTCACCTTTTTCCATTCTGTACTCAGTCTCTCCTGATACTTCTTTACACAAGTTTCCTTCCCAAGCTCACTTACTCTCACCACTCTCTTCACCCCAACATTCTCTCATCTTTTTTGAAAACCCCTAGAAATCTTCCCCTTCGGCTACAAAAGATAATGATCAGATATCCCTCCAGTTTCACCTTTCAGCACATTAACATCCAAAAGTCTCTCTTTCGCACGCCTGTCAATTAACACGTAATCCAATAACGCTCTCTGGCCATCTCTCCTACTTACATACGTATACTTATGTTTATCTCTCATTTTAAACCAGGTATTCCCAATCACCATTCCTTTTTCAGCACATAAATCTACAAGCTCTTCACCATTTCCAGTTACAACACTGAACACTCCATGTATACCAATTTTTCCCTCAACTGCCACTTTACTCACCTTTGCATTCAAATCACCCATCACTATAACCCAGTCTTGTGCATCAAAACCACTAACACACTCATTCATCTGCTCCCAAAACACTTGCCTCTCATGATCTTTCTTTTCATGCCCAGGTGCATATGCACCAATAATCATCCATCTCTATCCATCAACTTTCAATTTTACCCATATGTATATTTACCCTGAGGATGGGAGAGAAAGAATACTTCCCACGCATTCCTCACGTGTCGTTGAAGGAGACTAGAGGGGACGGGAGCGGGAAGCTAGAAACCCTCTCCTCCTTATATCTTAACTTTCTAAACTGGGAAACAGAAGGAGTCATGCTGGAACTGCTCATCCTCCTCGAAGGGTCAGATTGGGGTGGCTAAATGTGTGTGGATGTAACCAAGATGAGAAAAAAGTAGAGATAGGTTGTATGTTTGATGAAAGGATCCTGGATGTTTTGGCTCTGAGTAAAACGAAGCTCAGGTGTAAAGGGGAAGAGTGGTTTCGGAATATCTTGGGAGTAAAGTCAGGGGTTAGTGAGAGGACAAGAGCAAGGGAAGGAGTAGCACTATTCCTAAAACACGAGTGGTGGGAGTGTGTGATAGAGTGTAAGAAAGTAAACTCTAGATTCATATGGGTAAAACTGAAATTGGATGGAGAGAGATGGGTGATTATTGGTGCATATGCACCAAGTGAGAGGAAAAAGATCATGAGGGACAAGTGTTTTGAGAGCAGCTGAGTGAGTGTGTTAGTATATTTGATGCACGAGACGTAGTTATAGTGATGGGTGATTTAAATGCAAAGGTGAGTAATGTGGCAATTGAGGGAATAATTGGTATACATGGGGTATCCAGTGCTGCAAATGGAAATGGTGAACAGCTTGTAGATTTATGTGTTGAAAAAGGACTGGTGATTGGAAATAACTGATTTAGAAAGAGAGACATACATGAGTATACGTATGTATGTAGGAGAGATGGCCAGAGAACGTAATTGGATTTCGTGTTAATTGATAGGCGCGCGATAGAGAGACTTTTGGATGTTAATGTGCTGAGGTGCAAGTGGAAGGATGTCTGATCATTATCTTATTGAGGCGAAGATGAATATTTGTAGAGGTTTTCAGAAAAAAAGAGAGAATGTTGGGGTGAAGAGAGTGGTGAGAGTATGTGAGTTTGGGAAAAAGACTTGTTTGAGGAAGTACCCGGAGAGAATGAGAACAAAATGGAAAAAGGTGAGAACAAATGACGTAAGGGGAGTGCGGAGGAATGAGATGTATTTAGGGAAGCAGTGATGGCTTGTGCAAAAGATGATTTCGGCATGAGAAGTGTGGGAGGTGGGCAGATTAGAAAGGTTTGTGAGTGGTGGGATGAAGAAATAAGATTATTAGTGAAAAAGAAGAGAGAGGCATTTGGACGATTTTTGCACGGAAATGATGCAAATGAGTGTGAGCTGTATAAAAGAAAGAGAAATGAGGTCAAGAGAAAGGTGCGAGAGGTGAAAAAGAGGAGTAATGAGAGTTGGTGTGAGAGAGTATTAGGGAAAATAAAAAGATGTTTTGGAAGGAGGTAAATGAAATGCATAAGACAAGTGAACAAATGGGAGCATCAGTGAGGTGGGCTAATGGGGTTGTGATAACAAGTATTGATGATGTGAGAAGGAGATGGAGTGAGTATTTTGATTATTTGTTCAATGTGTTTAATGATAGAATGGCAGATATAGGGTGTTTTGGTCGAGGTGGTGTGCAGAATGAGAGGGTTAGAGAGGAATGATTTGGTAAACAGAGAAGAGGTAGTATAAGCTTTGCGGAAGATGAAAGCCAAAAAGGCAACAGTTTTCGATGGCATTGCTGAGGAATTTATCAAAAAAGGGAGCTAGTGTATTGCTGCGTGGTTGGTAAGATTATTTAATGTATGTATGAATCATGGTGAGGTGCCTAAGGAAAACTGTAAATGCTTGCATACCACCATTGTACAAAGGCAAAGGGGATAAGAGTGAGTGCTCAAATTACAGAGTTATAAGTTTGTTGAGTATTGCTAGGAAATTATATGGGAGGGTATTGATTTAGAGGTTGAAGGCGTGTACAGAGTATAAGATTGTGGAAGAGCAGTGAGGTTTCAAACGTGGTAGAGTATGTGTGGATCAGGTGTTTGCTTTGAGGAATGTATGTGAGAAATACTAAGAAAAGCAAATGGATTTGTATGTAGCATTAATGGATCTGGAGAAGGCATATGATAGAGTTGATAGAGATGCTCTGTGGAAGGTATTAAGAATATATGGTGAAGGAGGTAAGTTGTTAGAAGCATTAAAAGGTTTTTATCGAAGATATAAGGCATGTGTACGTGTAGGAAGAAAGGAAAGTGATTGGTTCTTAGTGAATGCTTCTTTGCGGCATGGGTGCATGATGTCTCCATGGTTGTTTAATTTGTTTTCTGGATGGGGTTGTTAGGGAGGTGAATGCAAGAGTTTTGGAAAGAGGGACAAGTATGCAGTCTCTTGTGGATGAGAGAGCTTGGAAAGTGAGTCAGATATTGTTCGCTGATGATACACCGCTGGTGGCTGGTTCGGGTGAGATACTGTAGAAGCTGTTGACTGAGTATGGAAAAGTTTCTAAAAGAAGAAAGCTGATAGCAAATGTGAATAAGAGCAAGGTTAATAGGTACACTATGGTTGAGGGACAAGTAAACTGAGAGATAAGTTTGAATGAAGAAAAACTGGGGAAAGTGAAGTGTTTGAGATATCTGTGAATGGATTTGGCATCGGGTAGAACCATGGAAGCGGAAGTGAATCATAGGGTGGGGGAGGGGGCGAAAGTTTTGGGAACGTTGAAAAATGTTTGGAAGTCGAGAACGTTATCTTGGAGAGCAAAAATGGTTATGTATGAAGTAACAGTGGTACCAACAATGTTATATAGTTGCGAGGCGTGGGCAATCGATAGTGTGCGGAGGAGGGTGGATGTGCTTGAATTACATGTGTGAGGACAATATGTGGTGTGAGGTGGTTTGATCGAGTAAGTAATGAAAGGGTAAGAGAGATGTGTGGTAATAAAAAGAGTGTAGTTGGGAGAGCAGAAATGGGTGTTTTAAAATGTTTTTGTCATATGGAGAGAATGAATGAGGAAAGATTGACTAGAGGATAAATGCGTCAGAGGTGGAGGGAACAAGGAGAAGTGGGAGACCAAACTGGAGGTGGAAAGATAGAGTGAAAAAGATTTTGAGTGATCGGGGCCTGAACATGCAGGAGAGTGAAAGGCGTGCAAGGAATAGCGTGAACTGGAACGATGTGGTATACCGGGGTCCAGGTATACCACATAATTCATACAGTCTGCCCTTATTCATTTCCGTCGCCACCCCGCCACACATGAAATGAACCCCCCCCCCCCCTTGCAAGTGCGCGAGGTAGCGCTAGGAAAAGACAACAAAAGCCACATTCGTTCACACTCAGTCTCTAGCGGTCATGTATAATGCACCGAAACCACAGCTCCCTTTCCACATCCAGGCCCCACAAAACTATCCATGGTTTACCTCAAACGCTTCTCTTGCCCTAGTTGAATGTATTGACAGCAGGTCGACCACGATATACCACATCGTTCCAATTTACTCAATTCCTTGCACGCCTTTCAACCTTCTGCATGTTCAGGCCCCGGTCACTCAAAATCTTTTTCACTCAGTCTTTCTACCTCCAATTTGGTCTCCCAGTTCTCGTTTCCTCCACCTCTGTAACATATAACCTCTTTGTCAATCTTTCCTTACTCATTCTCTCCATGTGACCAAAGCATTTCAAAACTCCCTTTTCTTCTGTCTCAACCACACTCTTTTTATTACCACATATTTCTCTTACCCTTTCATTACTTACCCGATCAAACCACCTCACACCACATATTGTCCTCAAACATCTCATTCTCAGCACATCCACCCTCCCTTGCACAACTCTATCTATAACCCACGACTATTAACCATATAACATTGTTGGAACCACTATTCCTTCAAACATACCCATTTTTGCTTTCCAAGATAACGTTTTCATCTTCAACACATTTTTCAACTCTCCCAGAACTTTCGACTTCTCCACACCTTATGATTCACTTCCGCTTCCATCGTTCAATCTGCTGCCAAATCGATTCCCAGAAATCTAAAACACTTCACTTCCTCCAGTTTTTCTTCAAACTTATCTCCTAGTTGAATTGTCCCTCAACCCTACTGTACCTAATATATTATCTTGCTATTATTCACATTTACTCTCATGTTTCTTCTTTCACACATTTTACCAAACTCAGTCACCAGCTTCTACAGTTTCTCATCCGAATCAGCCACCAGCGCTGTATCATCAACGAACAACAACTGAATCACTTCCCAAGCTCTCTCATCCACAACAGACTGCGTACTTGCCCCTCTTTTCAAAACTCTTGCATTCACCTCCCTAACAACCCCATCTATTAAACGAATTAAACTACTACGGAGACATCACGCACCCCTGTCGCAAATAAGCATTCACTGAGAATCAACCACTTTCCACTTTTCCTTCACTTACACATGCCTTACATCCTCGATAAAAACTTTTCACTGCTTCTGACAACTTGTCTCCCACACCATATATTCTTAATACCTTCCGCAGGGCATCTCTATCAACTCTATCATATGCCTTCTCCAGATCCATAAATGCTACATACAAATCCATTTGCTTTTCTAAGCATTTCTCACATACATTTTTGGAGGCAAACTCCTGATCCACACATCCTCTACCAATTCTGAAACCACATTGCTCTTCCCCAATCTGATCCTCTGTACCTGCCTTCACCCTCACAATCAATATTTCTCTTTTGTGTCTCTCCTGATCATTATACCAAAGTGCACTTTGCAACTTATCGTGGTTCATTTTCTATGTGGACTCAGTGGAATATCTTGATCACGAGCGAAATTGTTATCCTTTCCAATATAAATATATTTATCTTTCTTTCATACTATTCGCCACTTCCCACATCAGCAAGGTAGCGTTAAGAACAGAGGACTGGGCCGTTGAGAGAACATCCTCACCTGGCCCTCTTCTCTATTCCTTCTTTTGGAAAATTAAAAAAAAAAACGAGAGGGGAGGATTTCCAGCCACCACCTCCCTCCCCATTTAGTCGCCCTCTACGACATACACGGAATACGTGGGATGTATTCTTTTTCCCCTGTCCCCAGGGATAATATATATATATATATATATATATATATATATATATATATATATATATATATATATATATATATATATATATATATATATATATATATATATATACATATATTTTTTTTTTTTTTATACTTTGTCGCTGTCTCCCGCGTTTGCGAGGTAGCGCAAGGAAACAGACGAAAGAAATGGCCCAACCCCCCCCCCCATACACATGTACATACACACGTCCACACACGCAAATATACATACCTACACAGCTTTCCATGGTTTACCCCGGACGCTTCACATGCCTTGATTCAATCCACTGACAGCACGTCAACCCCTGTATACCACATCGCTCCAATTCACTCTATTCCTTGCCCTCCTTTCACCCTCCTGCATGTTCAGGCCCCGATCACACAAAATCCTTTTCACTCCATCTTTCCACCTCCAATTTGGTCTCCCTCTTCTCCTCGTTCCCTCCACCTCCGACACATATATCCTCTTGGTCAATCTTTCCTCACTCATTCTCTCCATGTGCCCAAACCATTTCAAAACACCCTCTTCTGCTCTCTCAACCACGCTCTTTTTATTTCCACACATCTCTCTTACCCTTACGTTATTTACTCGATCAAACCACCTCACACCACACATTGTCCTCAAACATATCATTTCCAGCACATCCATCCTCCTGCGCACAACTCTATCCATAGCCCACGCCTCGCAACCATACAACATTGTTGGAACTACTATTCCTTCAAACATACCCATTTTTGCTTTCCGGGATAATGTTCTCGACTTCCACACATTTTTCAAGGCTCCCAAAATTTTCGCCCCCTCCCCCACCCTATGATCCACTTCCGCTTCCATGGTTCCATCCGCTGACAGATCCACTCCCAGATATCTAAAACACTTCACTTCCTCCAGTTTTTCTCCATTCAAACTCACCTCCCAATTGACTTGACCCTCAACCCTACTCTACCTAATAACCTTGCTCTTATTCACATTTACTCTTAACTTTCTTCTTCCACACACTTTACCAAACTCAGTCACCAGCTTCTGCAGTTTCTCACATGAATCCGCCACCAGCGCTGTATCATCAGCGAACAACAACTGACTCACTTCCCAAGCTCTCTCATCCCCAACAGACTTCATACTTGCCCCTCTTTCCAAGACTCTTGCATTTA
>NC_092239.1:46814445-46864445 GCF_036320965.1 Panulirus ornatus | reverse complement strand
ATATATATATATATATATATATATATATATATATATATATATAATATATATATATATATATATATATATATATATATATATATATATACATATATATATATATATATATATATATATATATATATATATATATATATATATATATATATATAAATGTGAATAAGAGCAAGGTTATTAGGTACAGTAGGGTTGAGGGTCAAGTCAATTGGGAGGTGAGTTTGAATGGAGAAAAACTGGAGGAAGTGAAGTGTTTTAGATATCTGGGAGTGGATCTGGCAGCGGATGGAACCATGGAAGCGGAAGTGGATCATAGGGTGGGGGAGGGGGCGAAAATTCTGGGAGCCTTGAAGAATGTGTGGAAGTCGAGAACATTATCTCGGAAAGCAAAAATGGCTATGTTTGAAGGAATAGTGGTTCCAACAATGTTGTATGGTTGCGAGGCGTGGGCTATGGATAGAGTTGTGCGCAGGAGGATGGATGTGCTGGAAATGAGATGTTTGAGGACAATGTGTGGTGTGAGGTGGTTTGATCGAGTAAGTAACGTAATGGTAAGAGAGATGTGTGGAAATAAAAAGAGTGTGGTTGAGAGAGCAGAAGAGGGTGTTTTGAAATGGTTTGGGCACATGGAGAGAATGAGTGAGGAAAGATTGACCAAGAGGATATATGTGTCGGAGTGGAGGGAACGAGGAGAAGAGGGAGACCAAATTGGAGGTGGAAAGATGGAGTGAAAAAGATTTTTTGTGATCGGGACCTGAACATGCAGGAGGGTGAAAGGAGGGCAAGGAATAGAGTGAATTGGAACGATGTGGTATACCGGGGTTGACGTGCTGTCAGTGGATTGAATCGGGGCATGTGAAGCGTCTGGGGTAAACCATGGAAAGCTGTGTAGGTATGTATATTTGCGTGTGGGGACGTATGTATATACATGTGTATGGGGGTGGGTTGGGCCATTTCTTTCGTCTGTTTCCTTGCGCTACCTCGCAAACGCGGGAGACAGCGACAAAGCAAAAAAAAAAAAAAAAAAAAAAATATATATATATATATATATATATATATATATATATATATATATATATATATATATATATATATATATATATACTCGTATATTCGCGTACCTATCTAATATACATATAAAAGTGAAAAAGGGAGAAATCCAGTATGCTCTGTTAATGCAATGACGTCAATTTATTTTGCACTATCACATTGTGTCTTCTCATATCTAATTCCATAACTTTAGCTGTGTGTTTAGTGCCCTGTAACTTTAGGTCTACGCTGATGCATTTCTCTTAAATTCGTTATGAGAAACTGTTAAAGTAATGTGTCACAAGTCAATAGTGGGGAGATTCAGAAGTGGATGAGAATATAGTTGACTTACATAGGAGAAATGATCATGGTAAAGTGTTCAGGTGAATAGTGCTCTTTCCTATGGATCCTCGCTGGGATCTCGTATTCCATATATTTATGAATGATTAAGATATTTGGGATAACTTATCAATCTAGATTTAATCGGTGTAAGTAAACATTAGTTTGATAATAGAGTTGCTTTTTACTTACGATAAGAAGTTCATAATTAATGACAGTTTTCAGTTCATATTGGATGTCTACATCAGAGAAAGCGGTTGTGTGTCTTTTTATGAGCTGCCACGTATACGTTGATAGGCCTGGTGTAGTGTCCCTTCATTCTCAAGTTTCTCTGTAACCTGGTTACCTTGAGATCATCTAACTCACACATGGGATGGTCTGGATTATGTTCAAGACTCAATGTTATTAGGTGAATTAATGATTAGGACGGAGAGTTACCTCTGTGTGAGAAATCCTGGCCTCGTAGTACCCTCCCGAACAGAGTCTCTGCAAATATAACGTGGTCACCTTTCCTGACTAGTGTGTCTAGGCTCCAGTAATATTCATAACCCTTCACGAACCTGATGCGTCCTTCCTTCTCCGAGTCACCAACGTCTCGGAACACACCAGACTTTGCGGCCTTGAAAACATCGAAAAAAATTTAAGAAATATGATTTTTTTCTACGTTCTTTTACTTTCATCAAGGTAGTTTTCAGAGGTCCAAAAAAAATTCTCCAGTTGAATGTTCGATTTGATATTCCTATGAATTCTGATAATCACTCGTTATCAAGTGAAGAGTTATAATGTTCTGTCTGATCTGTAGTTTAGTTGGTGTTGACACACCTGATGTAATGGATGTATTATGGCCTCTGTTTAGTGTTGTCATGATGTTTGGAGCTTGTGATACATTATCATGGTGGTTGTGAAATCTTAGTTCAGGAAGATTTCACAACGTTTTACTACGTGCATCATTACACTGATCTTTGCTGTATATGTGTCGTAAGGCATTATGTAAGTGTCTACTGGTTTTAATAGTGGACTCCACAATGTTCAGAAGAAAACGTACACACTCCAGGAACAACTAAATATCACCCAAAAACAGTTCTATGGGAACCAGATGACTCTTGCATACCTGGCGGGTGAGGTAATTTTATGGAAAATAAAGAAAAACATTATTCGTGACAAATCTTCCGCCCAACAACTGATATGGGGAGTTTTAATCATTCTTCCTGAAAGTTACCCGCATTCACGAGTCATGTCCACACAACTCGCGCAGTACTGAAAGACTTGCCCATCTACTCCTACTTCTCTCACAATATTTCTCCCATCAGCGATGACCTTTTTGACTTCCATGAATTTCTAACTGAGCCATGTTGTCCAAAATAAAGGTACATATATATACATACACACACACACATATATATATATATATATATATATATATATATATATATATATATATATATATATATATATATATATATATATATATATATATATATATATATATATATATATATATATATATATATATATATATATATATATATATATATATATATATATATATATATATATATGTATATATATATATATATATATATATATATATATATATATATATATATATATATATATATATATATATATATATATATATATATATATATATATATATATACATATATATATATATATATATATATATATATATATATATATATATATATATATATATATATATATATATATATATATATATATATATATATATATATATATATATATATATATATATATATATATATATATATATATATATATATGGATTGCGCAAAAGATGCTTGTGGCATGAGAAGAGTGGGAGGTGGGTTGATTAGAAAGGGTAGTGAGTGGTGGGATGAAGAAGTAAGAGTAATAGTGAGAGAGAAGAGAGAGGCATTTGGACGATTTTTGCAGGGAAAAAATGCAATTCTGTGGGAGATGTATAAAAGAAAGAGACAGGAGGTCAAGAGAAAGGTGCAAGAGGTGAAAAAAAGGGCAAATGAGAGTTGGGGTGAGAGAGTATCATTAAATTTTAGGGAGAATAAAAAGATGTTCTGGAAGGAGGTAAATAAAGTGCGTAAGACAAGGGAGCAAATGGGAACTTCAGTGAAGGGCGCAAATGGGGAGGTGATAACAAGTAGTGGTGATGTGAGAAGGAGATGGAGTGAGTATTTTGAAGGTTTCTTGAATGTGATTGATGATAGAGTGGCAGATATAGTGTGTTTTGGTCGAGGTGGTGTGCAAAGTGAGAGGGTTAGGGAAAATGATTTGGTAAACAGAGAAGAGGTAGTGAAAGCTTTGCGGATGATGAAAGCCGGCAAGGCAGCAGGTTTGGATGGTATTGCAGTGGAATTTATTAAAAAAGAGGGTGACTGTATTGTTGACTGGTTGGTAAGGTTATTTAATGTATGTATGACTCATGGTGAGGTGCCTGAGGAGTGGCGGAATGCTTGCATAGTGCCATTGTACAAAGGCAAAGGGGATAAGAGTAAGTGCTCAAATTACAGAGGTATAAGTTTGTTGAGTATTCCTGGTAAATTATATGGGAGGGTATTGATTGAGAGGGTGAAGGCATGTACAGAGCATCAGATTGGGGAAGAGCAGTGTGGTTTCAGAAGTGGTAGAGGATGTGTGGATCAGGTGTTTGCTTTGAAGAATGTATGTGAGAAATACTTAGAAAAGCAAATGGATTTGTATGTAGCATTTATGGATCTGGAGAAGGCATGTGATAGAGTTGATAGAGATGCTCTGTGGAAGGTATTAAGAATATATGGTGTGGGAGGAAAGTTGTTAGAAGCAGTGAAGAGTTTTTATCGAGGATGTAAGGCATGTGTACGTGTAGGAAGAGAGGAAAGTGATTGGTTCTCAGTGAATGTAGGTTTGCGGCAGGGGTGTGTGATGTCTCCATGGTTGCTTAATTTGTTTATGGATGGGGTTGTTAGGGAGGTAAATGCAAGAGTTTTGGAAAGAGGGGCAAGTATGAAGTCTGTTGGGGATGAGAGAGCTTGGGAAGTGAGTCAGTTGTTGTTCGGTGATGATACGGCGCTGGTGGCTGATTCATGTGAGAAACTGCAGAAGCTGGTGACTGAGTTTGGAAAAGTGTGTGGAAGAAGAAAGTTAAGAGTAAATGTGAATAAGAGCAAGGTTATTAGGTACAGTAGGGTTGAGGGTCAAGTCAATTGGGAGGTGAGTTTGAATGGAGAAAAACTGGAGGAAGTGAAGTGTTTTAGATATCTGGGAGTGGATCTGGCAGCGGATGGAACCATGGAAGCGGAAGTGGATCATAGGGTGGGGGAGGGGGCGAAAATCCTGGGGGCCTTGAAGAATGTGTGGAAGTCGAGAACATTATCTCGGAAAGCAAAAATGGGTATGTTTGAAGGAATAGTGGTTCCAACAATGTTGTATGGTTGCGAGGCGTGGGCTATGGATAGAGTTGTGCGCAGGAGGATGGATGTGCTGGAAATGAGATTTTTGAGGACAATGTGTGGTGTGAGGTGGTTTGATCGAGTGAGTAACGTAAGGGTAAGAGAGATGTGTGGAAATAAAAAGAGCGTGGTTGAGAGAGCAGAAGAGGGTGTTTTGAAGTGGTTTGGGCACATGGAGAGGATGAGTGAGGAAAGATTGACCAAGAGGATATATGTGTCGGAGGTGGAGGGAACAAGGAGAAGAGGGAGACCAAATTGGAGGTGGAAAGATGGAGTGAAAAAGATTTTGTGTGACCGGGGCCTGAACATGCAGGAGGGTGAAAGGAGGGCAAGGAATAGAGTGAATTGGAGCGATGTGGCATACCGGGGTTGACGTGCTGTCAGTGGATTGAATCAAGGCATGTGAAGCGTCTGGGGTAAACCATGGAAAGCTGTGTAGGTATGTATATTTGCGTGTGTGGACGTATGTATATACATGTGTATGGGGGGGGGGGGTTGGGCCATTTCTTTCGTCTGTTTCCTTGCGCTACCTCGCAAACGCGGGAGACAGCGACAAAGTATAATAAAAAAATAAATAAATATAAATATATATATATATATATATATATATATATATATATATATATATATATATATATATATATATTTTATACTTTGTCGCTGTCTCCCGCGTTTGCGAGGTAGCGCAAAGAAACAGACGAAAGAAATGGCCCAATCCCCCCCATACACATGTATATACATACGTCCACACACGCAAATATACATACCTACACAGCTTTCCATGCTTTACCCCAGACGCTTCACATGCCTTGATCCAATCTACTGACAGCACGTAAACCCCGGTATACCACATCGCTCCAATTCACTCTATTCCTTGCCCTCCTTTCACCCTCCTGCATGTTCAGGCCCCGATCACACACAATCTTTTTCACTCCATCTTTCCACCTCCAATTTGGTCTCCCTCTTCTCCTTCCTCCCTCCACCTCCGACACATATATCCTCTTGGTCAATCTTTCCTCACTCATCCTCTCCATGTGCCCAAACCAATTCAAAACACCCTCTTCTGCTCTCTCACCCCCGCTCTTTTTATTTCCACACATCTCTCTTACCCTTACGTTACTCACTCGATCAAACCACCTCACACCACACATTGTCCTCAAACATCTCATTTCCAGCGCATCCATCCTCCTGCGCACAACTCTATCCATAGCCCACGCCTCGCAACCATACAACATTGTTGGAACCACTACTCCTTCAAACATACCCATTTTTGCTTTCCGAGATAATGTTCTCGACTTCCACACATTCTTCAAGGCCCCCAGAATTTTCGCCCCCTCCCCCACCCTATGATCCACTTCCGCTTCCATGGTTCCATCCGCTGCCAGATCCACTCCCAGATATCTAAAACACTTCACTTCCTCCAGTTTTTCTCCATTCAAACTCACCTCCCAATTGACTTGACCCTCAACCCTACTGTACCTAATAACCTTGCTCTTATTCACATTTACTCTTAACTTTCTTCTTCCACACACTTTACCAAACTCAGTCACCAGCTTCTGCAGTTTCTCACATGAATCAGCCACCAGCGCTGTATCATCAGCGAACAACAACTGACTCACTTCCCAAGCTCTCTCATCCCCAACAGACTTCATACTTGCCCCTCTTTCCAAAACTCTAGCATTTACCTCCCTAACAACCCCATCCATAAACAAATTAAACAACCATGGAGACATCACACACCCCTGCCGCAAACCTACATTCACTGAGAACCAATCACTTTCCTCTCTTCCTACACGTACACATGCCTTACATCCTCGATAAAAACTTTTCACTGCTTCTAACAACTTTCCTCCCACACCATATATTCTTAATACCTTCCACAGAGCATCTCTATCAACTCTATCATATGCCTTCTCCAGATCCATAAATGCTACATACAAATCCATTTGCTTTTCTAAGTATTTCTCACATACATTCTTCAAAGCAAACACCTGATCCACACATCCTCTACCACTTCTGAAACCACACTGCTCTTCCCCAATCTGATGCTCTGTACATGCCTTCACCCTCTCAATCAATACCCTCCCATATAATTTACCAGGAATACTCAACACACTTATACCTCTGTAATTTGAGCACTCACTCTTATCCCCTTTGCCTTTGTACAATGGCACTATGCACGCATTCCGCCAATCCTCAGGCACCTCACCATGAGTCATACATACATTAAATAACCTTACCAACCAGTCAACAATACAGTCACCCCCTTTTTTAATAAATTCCACTGCAATACCATCCAAACCTGCTGCCTTGCCGGCTTTCATCTTCCGCAAAGCTTTTACTACCTCTTCTCTGTTTACCAAATCATTTTCCCTAACCCTCTCACTTTGCACACCACCTCGACCAAAACACCCTATATCTGCCACTCTATCATCAAACACATTCAACAAACCTTCAAAATACTCACTCCATCTCCTTCTCACATCACCACTACTTGTTATCACCTCCCCATTTGCGCCCTTCACTGAAGTTCCCATTTGCTCCCTTGTCTTACGCACTTTATTTACCTCCTTCCAGAACATCTTTTTATTCTCCCTAAAATTTAATGATACTCTCTCACAACAACTCTCATTTGCCCTTTTTTTCACCTCGTGCACCTTTCTCTTGACCTCCTGTCTCTTTCTTTTATACATCTCCCACTCAATTGCATTTTTTCCCTGCAAAAATCGTCCAAATGCCTCTCTCTTCTCTTTCACTAATACTCTTACTTCTTCATCCCACCACTCACTACCCTTTCTAATCAACCCACCTCCCACTCTTCTCATGCCACAAGCATCTTTTGTGCAATCCATCACTGATTCCCTAAATACATCCCATTCCTCCCCCACTTCCCTTGCTTCCATTGTTCTCACCTTTTTCCATTCTGTACTCAGTCTCTCCTGGTACTTCCTCACACAGGTCTCCTTCTCAAGCTCACTTACTCTCACCACCCTCTTCACCCCAACATTCACTCTTCTTTTCTGAAAACCCGTACAAATCTTCACCTTAGCCTCCACAAGATAATGATCAGACATCCCTCCAGTTGGACCTCTCAGCACATTAACATCCAAAAGTCTCTCTTTCGCACGCCTGTCAATTAACACGTAATCCAATAACGCTCTCTGGCTATCTCTCCTACTTACATAAGTATACTTATGTATATCTCGCTTTTTAAACCAGGTATTCCCAATCATCAGTCCTTTTTCAGCACATAAATCTACAGGCTCTTCACCATTTCCATTTAGAACACTGAACACCCCATGTATACCAATTATTCCCTCAACTGCCACATTACTCACCTTTGCATTCAAATCACCCATCACTATAACCCGGTCTCGTGCATCAAAACCACTAACACACTCATTTAGCTGCTCCCAAAACACTTGCCTCTCTTGATCTTTCTTCTCATGCCCAGGTGCATATGCACCAATAATCACCCACCTCTCTCCATCAACTTTCAGTTTTACCCATATTAATCGAGAATTTACTTTCTTACACTCTATCACATACTCCCACAATTCCTGTTTCAGGAGTATTGCTACTCCTTCCCTTGCTCTTGTCCTCTCACTAACCCTGACTTTACTCCCCAGACATTCCCAAACCACTCTTCCCCTTTACCCTTGAGCTTTGTTTCACTCAGAGCCAAAACATCCAGATTCCTTTCCTCAAACATACTACCTATCTCTCCTTTTTTCACATCTTGGTTACATCCACACACATTTAGGCACCCCACTCTGAGCCTTCGAGGAGGATGAGCACTCCCCGCGTGACTCCTTCTTCTGTTTCCCATTTTAGAAAGTTAATACAAGGAGGGGAGGATATCTGGCCCCCCGCTCCCGTCCCCTCTAGTCGCTTTCTACGACACGCGAGGAATACGTGGGAAGTATTCCTTCACCCCTATCCCCAGGGATAATATACATATATATATACATATACACACACACACACACACACGCACACACACACACACACACACACACACATATATATACATATGAAAAATGTAAGAAACAATTTAGAAAACTGAAACTTCTAGCTTGAAATGAATGAAAAAAATGAATGTCACATAATGGTTCAACCTCTGGCTATGGAAAAAAGGAAATGTATAATTTATTTACACAAACGTCAATAGCAGTTCTCATCAATTTAACCACTGTATCAATATGCTTCAATGTCTAAGCTATATTTTTTTCCAATTTCACTATTTTCCTTCACATTTTCAATTGTGTCTGAAGGTTCTACTTCAAGAGTGATTGCTTTTCCAGTAAGGGTCTTCACATCTTGGTTACATCCACACACATTTAGGCACCCCACTCTGAACCTTCGAGGAGGATGCTTTACTTGTGGTGCTGATATCCTTGTTAAGTTCACTGTAGGCACGCAGGTAGCCATCCAAGTAAAACTGTACATCATCTCCCTTACACTGAGAGAACCCATCCAGAACTAACTAGGGTTGAATGGTATGATGCGACAGCGGCTGTGTTCACTGTGGCTGATTCAGGGGTGCTGTCTTCTCTCCTCTCTATCTGGCATCTCAAAGGGTATTTTCATACATAAGTCCATACTTTATATATATATATATATATATATATATATATATATATATATATATATATATGTATATATATATATATATATATATATATATATATATATATATATATATATATATATATATATATATATATATATATATATATATATATATATATATGTATATATATATATATATATATATATATATATATATATATATATATATATATATATATATATATATATATATATATATATATATATATATATATATATATATATATATATATATATATATATATATATATATATATATATATACATATATATATATATATATATATATATATATATATATTTATATATATATATATATATATATAAATATATATATATATATATATATATATATATATATATATAATATATATATATATATATATATATATATATATATATATATTATCCCTGGGGATAGGGGATTAAGAAAGCTTCCCACGTATTCCCTGCGTGTCGTAGAAGCCGACTAAAAGGGGAGGGGGCGGGGGGCTGGAAATCCTCCCCTCTCGGTTTTTTTTTTTTTTTCCAAAAGAAGGAACAGAGAATTGGGCCAGGTGAGGGTATTCCCTCAAAGGCCCGGTCCTCTGTTCTTAACGCTACCTCGCTAATGCGGGAAATGGCGAATAGTTTGAAAAAAAAAAAAATATATATTTATATATATATATGTATGTATATTGTATTATTGACTGGTTGGTAAGGATATTTAATGTATGTATGACTCATGGTGAGGTGCCGGAGGATTGGCGGAATGCGTGCATAGTGCCATTGTACAAAGGCAAAGGGGATAAGAGTGAGTGCTCAAATTACAGAGGTATAAGTTTGTTGAGTATTCCTGGTAAATTATATGGGAGGGTATTGATTGAGAAGGTGAAGGCATGTACAGAGCATCAGATTGGGGAAGAGAAGTGTGGTTTCAGAAGTGGTAGAGGATGTGTGGATCAGGTGTTTGCTTTGAAGAATGTATGTGAGAAATACTTAGAAAAGCAAATGGATTTGTATGTAGCATTTATGGATCTGGAGAAAGCATATGATAGAGTTCATAGAGATGCTCTGTAGAAGGTATTAAGAATATATGGTGTGGGAGGCAAGTTGTTACAAGCAGTGAAAAGTTTTTATCGAGGATGTAAGGCATGTGTACGTGTAGGAAGAGAGGAAAGTGATTGGTTCTCAGTGAATGTAGCTTTGCGGCAGGGTTGTGTGATGTCTCCATGGTTGTTTAATTTGTTTATGGATGGGGTTGTTAGGGAGGTGAATGCAAGAGTTTTGGAAAGAGGGGCCAGTATGGAGTCTGTTGGGGATGAGAGAGCTTGGAAAGTGAGTCAGTTGTTGTTCGCTGATGATACAGCGCTGGTGGCTGATTCATGTGAGAAACTGCAGAAGCTGGTGACTGAGTTTGGTAAAGTGTGTGAAAGAAGAAAGTTAAGAGTAAATGTGAATAAGAGCAAGGTTATTAGGTACAGTAGGGGTGAGGGTCAAATCAACTGGGAGGTAAGTTTGAATGGAGAAAAACTGGAGGAAGTGAAGTGTTTTAGATATCTGGGAGTGGATCTGGCAGCGGATGGAACCATGGAAGCGGAGGTGGATCATAGGGTGGGGGAGGGGGCGAAAATCCTGGGAGCCTTGAAGAATGTGTGGAAGTCGAGAACATCTCGAAAAGCAAAAATGGTTATGTTTGAAGGAATAGTGGTTCCAACAATGTTGTATGGTTGCGAGGCGTGGGCTATGGATAGAGTTGTGCGCAGGAGGATGGATGTGCTGGAAATGAGATGTTTGAGTACAAAGTGTGGTGTGAGGTGGTTTGATCGAGTAAGTAACGTTAGGGTAAGAGAGATGTGTGGAAATAAAAAGAGCGTGATTGAGAGATCAGAAGAGGGTGTTTTGAAATGGTTTGGGCACATGGAGAGAATGAGTGAGGAAAGATTGACCAAGAGGATATATGTGTCGGAGGTGGAGGGAACGAGGAGAAGTGGGAGACCAAATTGGAGGTGGAAAGATGGAGTGAAAAAGATTTTATGTGATCGGGGCCTGAACGTGCAGGAGGGTGAAAGGAGGGCAAGGAATAGAGTGAATTGGATCGATGTGGTATACCGAGGTTGACGTGCTGTCAGTGGATTGAATCAAGGCATGTGAAGCGTCTGGGGTAAACCATGGAAAGCTGTGTAGGTATGTATATTTGCGTGTTTGGACGTATGTATATACATGTGTATGGGGGTGGGTTGGGCCATTTCTTTCGTCTGTTTCCTTGCGCTACCTCGCAAACGCAGGAGACAGCGACAAAGCAAAAAGAAAAAAAAAAAAAATATATATATATATATATATATATATATATATATATATATATATATATATATATATATGTATATATAATTTACCAGGAATACTCTACAAACTTATACCTCTATAATTTGAGCACTCACTCTTATCCCCTTTGTCTTTGTACAATGGCACTATGCACGCATTCCGCCAATCCTCAGGCACATCACCATGAGTCATACATACATTAAATAACCTTACCAAACAGTCAACAATACAGTCACCCACTTTTTTAATAAATTCCACTGCAATACCATCCAAACCTGCTGCCTTGCCGGCTTTCATCTTCCGCAAAGCTTTTACTACCTCTTCTCTGTTTACCAAATCATTTTCCCTAACCCTGGTAAATTATATGGGAGGGTATTGATTGAGAGGGTGAAGGCATGTACAGAGCATCAGATTGGGGAAGACCAGTGTGGTTTCAGAAGTGGTAGAGGATGTGTGGATCAGGTGTTTGCTTTGAAGAATGTATGTGAGAAATACTTAGAAAAGCAAATGGATTTGTATGTAGCATTTATGGATCTGGAGAAGGCATATGACAGAGTTGATAGAGATGCTCTGTGGAAGGTATTAAGAATATATGGTGTGGGAGGCAAGTTGTTAGAAGCAGTGAAAAGTTTTTATCGAGGATGTAAGGCATGTGTACGTGTAGGAAGAGAGGAAAGTGATTGGTTCTCAGTGAATGTAGGTTTGCGGCAGGGGTGTGTGATGTCTCCATGGTTGTTTAATTTGTTTATGGATGGGGTTGTTAGGGAGGTGAATGCAAGAGTTTTGGAAAGAGGGGCAAGTATGAAGTCTGTTGGGGATGAGAGAGCTTGGGAAGTGACTCAGTTGTTGTTCGCTGATGATACAGCGCTGGTGGCTGATTCATGTGAGAAACTGCAGAAGCTGGTGACTGAGTTTGGTAAAGTGTGTGAAAGAAGAAAGTTAAGAGTAAATGTGAATAAGAGCAAGGTTATTAGGTAGAGTAGGGGTGAGGGTCAAGTCAATTGGGAGGTGAGTTTGAATGGAGAAAAACTGGAGGAAGTAAAGTGTTTTAGATATCTGGGAGTGGATCTGGCAGCGGATGGAACCATGGAAGCGGAAGTGGCTCATAGGATGGGGAAGGGGGCGAAAATTCTGGGAGCCTTGAAGAATGTGTGGAAGTCGAGAACATTATTTCGGAAAGCAAAAATTGGTATGTTTGAAGGAATAGTGGTTCCAACAATGTTGTATGGTTGCGAGGCGTGGGCTATGGATAGAGTTGTGCGCAGGAGGATGGATGTGCTGGAAATGAGATGTTTAAGGACAATGTGTGGTGTGAGGTGGTTTGATCGAGTAAGTAACGTAAGGGTAAGAGAGATGTGTGGAAATAAAAAGAGCGTGGTTGAGAGAGCAGAAGAGGGTGTTTTGAAATGGTTTGGGCACATGGAGAGAATGAGTGAGGAAAGATTGACCAAGAGGATATATGTGTCGGAGGTGGAGGGAATGAGGAGAAGAGGGAGACCAAATTGGAGGTGGAAAGATGGAGTGAAAAAGATTCTGTGTGATCGGGGCCTGAACATGCAGGAGGGTGAAAGGAGGGCAAGGAATAGAGTGAACTGGAGCGATGTGGTATACTGGGGTTTACGTGCTGTCAGTGGATTGAATCTGGGCTTGTGAAGCGTCTGGGGTAAACCATGGAAAACTGTGTAGGTATGTATATTTGCGTGTGTGGACTTATGTATATACATGTGTATGGGGGTGGGTTGGGCCATTTCTTTCGTCTGTTTCCTTGCGCTACCTCGCAAACGCGGGAGACAGCGACAAAGCAAAAAAAAAAAAAAATATATATATATATATATATATATATATATATATATATATATATATATCATTTTTTATTTTGCTTTGTCAGCGTTATCGAGGTAGCTCAAGGAAACAGACGAAGGAATGGCCCAACCCAGCAACAAACACATATATATATACATACATTTCCACACACGCAAATATACATACGTATATGCCTCAACGTATACATATATATAAACACACAGATATATACACATATACACATGTACATAATTCATACTTTTTGCCTTTATTCATTCCAATCGCCACCCCTGCCACACATGAAATAACAACCCCCTCCTCCTTCATGTGTGTTAGGAAGCGCTAGGAATAGACAACAAAGGCCCCATTCGTTCACACTAGTCTCTAGCTGTCACGTAATAATGCACCGAAACCACAGCTCTCTTTCTTATCAAGGCCCCACAGAACTTATCCATGGTTTACCCCAGACGCTTCACATGCCCTGGTTCAGTCCATTGACAGCACGTCGACCCCGGTATGACACATCGTTCCAATTCACTATATTCCTTGCAAGCCTTTCACCCTCCTGCATGTTCAGGCCCCGATCACTCAAAATCTTTTTCACTGCCTCTTTCCACCTCCAATTTGGTCTCCTCCTTCTCTCGTTCCCTCCACCTCTGACACATATATCATCTCGTTCAGTCTGTCCTCACTCAATCTCTCCATGTGACCAAACCATGGCAATACAACCTCTTCTGCTCTATTAACCACACTCTTTTTATTACCAGACATCTCTCTTACGCTATTATTACTTATACGATCAAACCACCTCACACGACGTATTGTCCTCAAACATCTCATTTCTAGCACTTCCACCCTCCTCCGCACAACTCTACCCATACACCACGCCTCGCAACCATATAGCATTGTTGGAACCACCATTACTTTAAACATACCCATTTTTGCTTTTCGAAATAATGTTTTCAATTTCCACACATTCTTCAACGTTTCCAGAACTTTCGCCCCCTCCCCTACCGTATGATTCACTTCCGCTTCCATAGTTCCATCCGCTGCCAAATCCACTCCTAGATATCTAAAACACCTCACTTCCTCCAGTTTTTCTCCATTCAAACTTACCTCCCAGTTGACATAACCCTCAACCCTACTGTACCTAATAAAATATTGCTCTTATGCACCTTTACCCTCAGCTTTATTCTTTTACACACTTTACCACATTTGGTCACCAGCTTCTGCAGTTTCTCACCCAAATCAGCCACCAGCGCGAACCATGAGCGAACAACAACTGACTCACTTCCCAAGCTCTCTCATCCACAACAGACTGCATATTTGCTCCTCTTTCCAAAACTCTTCCATTCACCTCTCTAACAACCCCAACAGTAAACAAATTAAACAATCATGGAGACATCACACACCCCTGCCGCAAACCTACATTCACTGAGAACCAATCACTTTCCTCTCTTCCTACATGTACACATGACTTACATCTTCGACGAAAACTTTTCACTGCTTCTAACAACTTGCCTCCCACACAATATATTCTTAATACCTTCTACAGAGCATCTCTATCAACTTTATATTAAGTCTTCTCCAGATCTATAAATGCTACATACAAATCCATTTCCTTTTCTGAGTATTTCTCACATACATTCTTCAAAACAAACACCTAATCCACACATCCTCAACCACTTCTGAAACCACACTGTTCTTCCCCAATCTGATGCTCTGTACATGCCGTCACCCTCTCATTCAATAACCTCCTATATAATTTCCCAGGAACACTCAACAGACTTATACCTCTGTCATTTGAACATTCGCTTTTATCCCCTTTGCCTTTGTACAATGGCACTATGAGGGATTCCGCCAATCCTCAGGCACCTCACCATGAGTCGTAAATACATTAAATAACCTTACTAACCGGTCAACAATACAGTTACCCTTTTTTTAATAAATTCCACTGCAGTACCATCCAAACCCGCTGCCTTGCCCATTTTCATCTTCCGCAAAGCTTTTCTAACTCTTCTCTGTTTACCAAATCATTTTCCCTAACCCTCTCACTTTGCACACCACCTCGACGAAAACACGCTATATCTGCCACCGTCAAAATACTCGCTCCATCTTCTTCAGATCACCACTACTTGCTATCACCTCCCCATTTGTCCCCTTCACTGGAGTTCCCATTTGTTCCCTTGTCTTACGCACTTTATTTACCTCCTTCCAAAACATCTTTTTATCCTCCCTAAAATTTAATGATACTCTCTCACCCCAACTCTCATTTGCCCTCTTTTTCACCTCCTGCACCTTTCTCTTGACCTCCTGCCTCTTTCTTTTATACATCTCCCACTCATTTGCATTATTTCCCTGCAAAAATCGTCCACATGCTACACTGTTCTCTCTCACTAATAATCTTACCTCTTCAACCCACCACTCACTACCCTTTCTAATCTGCCCGCCTGCCACGCTCCTCATGCTAGAAGCATCTTTTACGCAAGCCATCGCTGCTTCCCTAAATACATCCCATTCCTCCCCCACTCCCCTTACCTCCTTTGTTCTCACCTTTTTCCATTCTGTACTCAGTCTCTCCTGGTACTTCCTCATGCAATTCTCCTTACCAAGCTCACTTACTGTCATCACTCTTTTCACTCCAACATTCTCTTTTCTTTTCTGAAAACATCAACAAATTTTCACACTCGCCTCCACAAGATAATGATCAGACATCACTCCAGTTGCACCTTTCAGCACATTAACATCCAAAATTCTCTCTTTCACGCGCCTATCAATCAACACGTAATCCAATAACGCTCTCTGGCCGTCTCTCCTACTTTCATACGTATAATTATGTATATCTCTCTTTTTAAACCAGGTATTCCCAATGACCAATCTTTTTCAGCACATAAATTTACAAGCTCTTCACTATTTCCATTTACAACACTGAACACCCCATGTACACCAATTATTCGCTCAACTACCACATTACTCACCTTTGCGTTCAAAGTACCCATCCCTATAACCCGGTCTCGTGCATCAAAACTACTTACACACTCACTCAGCTGCTCCCAAAACGCTTGCCTCTCATGATCTTTCTTCTCATGCCCAGGTGCATATGCACCAATAATCACCAATCTCTCTTCATCAACTTTTAGTTTTACCCATATCAATTTAGAGTTTACTTTCTTACACTCTATCATACAATCCCACCACTCCTGTTATAGGAGTAGTGCTACTCCTTCCCTTGCTCTTGTCCTCTCACTATCCCCTGACTTTACTCCCAAGACATTCCAAAGCCACTCTTATCCTTTATCCTTGAGCTTCGTTTCACTCAGAGCCCAAATATCCAGGTTCCTTTCCTCAAACATACTACCTATCTCTCCTTTTTTCTCATCTTGGTTACATCCACACATATTTAGACACCCCAATCTGAGCCTTCGAAGAGGAGAAGAACTCCCAGCGTGATTCCTTCTTTTGTTTCTCCTTTTAGAAAGTTGAAATACAAGAAGGGGAGGGATTCCAATCCCCCACTCCCGTCCTCTTTAGTCGCCTTCTACGACACGAGAGGAATGCGTGGGAAGTGCTCTTTCTCCCCTAACCCCAGGGACATATATATATATATATATATATATATATATATATATATATATATATATATATATATATATATATATATATATATATATATATATATATATATATATATATATATATATATATATATATATATATATATATATATATATATATATATATATATATATATATATATATATATATATATATATATATATATATATTTTTTTTTTTTTTTTTTTTTTATACTTTGTCGCTGTCTCCCGCGTTTGCGAGGTAGAGCAAGGAAACAGACGAAAGAAATGGCCCAACCCACCCCCATACACATGTATATACATACGTCCACACACGCAAATATACATACCTACACAGCTTTCCATGGTTTACCCCAGACGCTTCACATGCCTTGATTCAATCCACTGACAGCACGTCAACCCCGGTATACCACATCGCTCCAATTCACTCTATTCCTTGCCCTCCTTTCACCCTCCTGCATGTTCAGGCCCCGATCACACAAAATCTTTTTCACTCCATCTTTCCACCTCCAATTTGGTCTCCCTCTTCTCCTCGTTCCCTCCACCTCCGACACATATATCCTCTTGGTCAATATTTCCTCACTCATTCTCTCCATGTGCCCAAACCACTTCAAAACACCCTCTTCTGCTCTCTCAACCACGCTCTTTTTTTTTCCACACATCTCTCTTACCCTTACGTTACTCACTCGATCAAACCACCTCACACCACTCATTGTCCTCAAACATCTCATCTCCAGCACATCCATCCTCCTGCGCACAACTCTATCCATAGCCCACGCCTCGCAACCATACAACATTGTTGGAACCACTATTCCTTCAAACATACCCATTTTTGCTTTCCGAGATAATGCTCTCGACTTCCACACATTCTTCAAGGCCCCCAGATTTTTCGCTCCCTCCCCCACCCTATGATCCACTTCCGCTTCCATGGTTCCATCCGCTGCCAGATCCACTCCCAGATATCTAAAACACTTCACTTCCTCAGTTTTTCTCCATTCAAACTCACCTCCCAATTGACTTGACCCTCAACCCTACTCTACCTAATAACCTTGCTCTTATTCACATTTACTCTTAACTTTCTTCTTCCACACACTTTACCAAACTCAGTCACCAGCTTCTGCAGTTTCTCACATGAATCAGCCACCAGCGCTGTATCATCAGCGAACAACAACTGACTCACTTCCCAAGCTCTCTCATCCCCAACAGACTTCATACTTGCCCCTCTTTCCAAAACTCTTGCATTTACCTCCCTAACAACCCCATCCATAAACAAATTAAACAACCATGGAGACATCACACACCCCTGCCGCAAACCTACATTCACTGAGAACCAATCACTTTCCTCTCTTCCTACACGTACACATGCCTTACATCCTCGATAAAAACTTTTCACTGCTTCTAACAACTTTCCTCCCACACCATATATTCTTAATACCTTCCACAGAGCATCTCTATCAACTCTATCATATGCCTTCTCCAGATCCATAAATGCTACATCCAAATCCATTTGCTTTTCTAAGTATTTCTCACATACATTCTTCAAAGCAAACACCTGATCCACACATCCTCTACCACTTCTGAAACCACACTGCTCTTCCCCAATCTGATGCTCTGTACATGCCTTCACCCTCTCAATCAATACCCTCCCATATAATTTACCAGAATACTCAACAAACTTATACCTCTGTAATTTATATATATATATATATATATATATATATATATATATATATATATATATATATATATATATATATATATATATATATTCATTTATTCATTTTGCTTTGTCGCTGTCTCCCGCGTTTGCGAGGTAGCACAAGGAAACAGACGAAAGAATGGCCCAACCCTCCCACATACACATGTATATACATACACGTCCACACACGCAAATATGCATACCTATACATCTCAATGTATACATATATATATATATATATATATATATATATATATATATATATACAAACAGACATATACATATATGTACATATGCATAATTCATACTGCCTGCCTTTATTCATTCCCATCCCCACCTCGTCACACATGAATTAACAACCCCCTCCCCCCCTCAGGTGCGCGAGGTAGCTCTAGCAAAAGACAACAAAGGCCACATTCGTTCACACTCAGTCTCTAGCTGTCATGTAATAATGCACCGAAACCACAGCTAACTTTCCACATCCAGGCCCGACAGAACTTTCCTTGGTTTACCCCAGACGCTTCACATGCCCTGGTTCAATCCATTGACAGCACGTCAACTCCGGTATACCAGATCGATCCAATTCACTCTATTCCTTGCACGCCTTTCACCCTCCTGCATGTTCAGGCCCCGATCACTCAAAATCTTTTTCACTCCATCTTTCAACCTCCAATTTGGTCTCCCACTTCTCCTCGTTCCCTCCATCTCTGACACATGTATCCTCTTGGTCAATCTTCCCTCATTCATTCTTCTATGTTACCAAACTATTTCAAAACACACTCTTCTTCTCTATCAACCACGCTCTTTCTATTACCACACATCCCACTACCCTATTATTAATTACTTGATCAAACCACCTCACACCACATATTGTCCTCAAACATCTCATTTCCAGCACATCTACCCTCCTGCGCACACCTCTATCCATAGCCCACGCCTCGCAACCATACAACATTGTTGGAACCTCTATTCCTTCAAACATACCCACTTTTGCTTTCCGAGATAATGTTCTCGATTTCCACACATTCTTCAAGGCTCCAAGAACCTTCGCCCCCTCCCCCACCCTATGATTCACTTCCGCTTCCATGGATCCATCCGCTTCCAGATCCATTCCCAGATATCTAAAACACTTCACTTCCTCCAGTTTTTCTCCATTCAAACTTACCTCCCATTAGACTTGACCCTCAACCCTACTGTACCTAATAACCTTGCTCTTATTCACATCTACTCTCAACTCTCTTCTTTCAAACACTTTACCAAACTCAGTCACCAGCTTCTGCAGTTTTTTCACATGAATCAGCCACCAGCGCTCTAACATCAGCGAACAACAACTGGCTCACTTCCCAGGCTCTCTCATCCACAACAGGCTGCATACTTGTCCCTCTTTCCAAAACTCTTGCATTCATCTCCCTAACAATCCCATCCATAAACAAATTAAACAACCATGGAGACATCACACACCCTTGCCGCAAACCTACATTCATTGAGAAACAATCACTTTCCTCTCTTCCTACACGTACACATGCCTTACATACTCGATAAAAACTTTTCACTGCTTCTAACAACTTGCCACCCACACCATATATTCTTGATACCTTCCACAGATTGACCAAGACGATATATGTGTCGGAGGTGGAGGGGACGAGGAGAAGTGGGAGACCAAATTGGAGGTGGAAAGATGGAGTAAAAAAGATTTGAGTGATCGGGGCCTGAACATGCAGGAGGGTGAAAGGCGGGCAAGGAATAGAGTGAATTGGATCGATGTGGTATACCGGGGTCGACGTGCTGTCAATGGATTGAATCAGGGCATGTGAAGATCCTGGGGTAAACCATGGAAAGTTTTGTGGGGCCTGGATGTGGAAAGGGAGCTGTGGTTTCGGGCATTATTGCATGACAGCTAGAGACTGAGTGTGAACGAATGGGGCCTTTGTTGTCTTTTCCTAGCGCTACCTCGCACACATGAGGGGGGAGGGAGATGTTTTTCCATGTGTTGCGAGGTGGCGATGGGGATGAATAAAGGCAGAAAGTGTGAATTGTGTGCATGTGTATATATGTATGTGTCTGTGTGTGTATATATATGTGTACATTGAGATGTATGGGTATGTATATTTGCGTGTGTGGACGTGTATGTATATACATGTGTATGGGGGTGGGTTGGGCCATTTCTTTCGTCTGTTTCCTTGCGCTACCTCACAAACGCGGGAGACAGCGACAAAGCAAAAAAAAAAAATATATATAAATATATATATATATATATATATATATATATATATATATATATATATATATATATATATATATATATATATATATATATATATATATATATATATATATATTAGATTGGGGGAAAGAATACTTTACACTCATTCCTGACGTGTCGTAGAATGCGACTAAAGAGGACGGGAGTGAGGTCAGGGTCTGGTGAGAGAACAAGAACAAGGGAGGGAGTAGCACTACTTATAGTGTGCAAGAAAGTAAACTCTTGATTGATATGGGTAAAACTGAAAGTGGATGGACAGAGATTGGTGATTATTGGTGCATATGCACCTTTCTATGAGAGGCAAGTGTTTTGGGAGCAGCTGCGTGAGTGTGTTAGTAGTTTTGATGCACCTGATCGGGTTATAGTGAAGGATGATTTGAATGCAAAGGTGAGTAATGTGTCAGTTGAGGGAATAATTGGCGTACATGGGGTGTTCAGTGTTGTAAATGAAAATGGTGAAGAGCTTGTAGATTTGTCTGCTGAAAAAGGACTGATGATTGGGAATACCTGATTTAAAAAGAGAGATATATAGAAGTATATACATGTAAGTTGGAGTTATGGCAAGAGAGAGTTATTGGGTTACGTATTAACTGATATGCGCGCGAAAGAGAGACTTTTGGTTTATAATGTGCTGAGAGGTGCAACTGGAGAGATGTCTGATCATTATCTTTTGGAGGCGAAGGTGAAGATTTGCAGAGGTTTTCAGAAAAGATGAGAAAATGGTGGGATGAAGAGAGTGGTGAGAGTAAGTGAGCATGGGAAAGTGATTTGTATGAGGAAGTACCAGGTGAGAATCAGTGCAGAATAGAAAGAAGTGAGAGCAAAGTACGTGAGGGGAATGGGGAAAGAATTGGATGTATTTATGGAAGCAGTGATGGCATTCTCAAAAGATGCTTGTGGCATGAGAAGCGTTGGAGGTGGTCAGATTAGAAACGGTAGTGAGTAGTGGGATGAAGAAATAAGATTTTTCGTGAAAGAGAAGAGAGACGTTTTTGGACGAGTTTTGCAGGGAAATGTTACAAATGGCTGAGCGATGTAAAAAAAGAAAGTGGCAAGAGGTCATCAGGAAGGTGCAAGAGGTGAAAAAGAGGGCAAATGAGAATTGGTGTGAGGGAGTATCATTTAATTTTAGGGAAAATAAAGAGATATTTTGGAAGGAGGTAAATGAAATGTGTAAGACAACAGAACAAATGGGAACATCGGTGAAGGGAGCTAATGGGGAGGCTATAAAAAGTAGAGGTGATGTGAGAAGGAAATGGAGTAAGGATTTTGCAGGTTGTAGAATGTGTTAGATCATAGAGAGGCAGATATAGGGTGTTTTGGACGATGTGGTATGCGAAGTGAGAGGGTTAGGGAGAATGATTGGGTAAACAGAGAAGAGGTAGTAAAAGCTTTGCGTAAGATGAAAACCGGCAAGGCAGCGGGTTTGGATGGTATGCAGCGGAATGTACTAAAAAAGGGGGTGACTGTGTCGTTGACTGGTTGACAAGTATATTTAAAGTATGTATGACTGATGGTGAGGTGCTTGAAGATTAGCGGAATGAATGCATAGTGCCATTGTACAAAGGCAAAGGGGATAAAGGTGAGTGCTCAAATTACAGAGGTATAGATTTATTGAGTATTCCTGGAAAATTGTATGGAAGGGTATTGATTCAGAGGTTGAAGGCATGTACAGAGAACCAGATTGGGAAGAGCTGTGTGGTTTCAGAAGTGGTATAGGATGTGTAGATCAGGTGCTTCCTTTGAATAATGTATCTGAGAAATACTTGGAAAAGCATATGATAGATATGCTCTGTGGAAGGCATTAGGATTACATGGTGTGGGAGGTAAGTTGCTAGAAGCAGTGAAAAGTTCTTATCGAAAATGTAAGGCATGTGTGCGAGTGGGAAGAGAGGAAAGTCAATTGTTCTCAGTGAATGGCGGTTTGCGGCAGGTGTGCGTGATGTCTCCATGGTTGTTTAATTTGTTTATGGATGGGGTTGTTAAGGAGGTAAATGCAAGAGTTTTCGAGAGATGCGAAAGTATGCAGCCTGTTGTGGATGAGAGAGCTTATTAAGTTAGTCAGTTGTTGTTCGCTGATGATACAGCGCTGATGGCTGATTCGAGTGAAAAGCTGCAGAAGCTGATGACTGAGTTTGATAAAGTGTGTGAAAGAAGAAAACTGAGAGTAAATGTTCATAAGAGCAAGGTTATCAGGTACAGTAGACTTAAGGGACATATCAATAGGGAGGTAAGTTTCAATGGAGAAAAACTGGAGGAAGTGAAGTGTTTTAGATATCTGAGATTGGATTTGGCAGCAAATGGAACCATGGAAGCGGAAGTGAGTCACAGGATGGGGGAGGTGACAAAAGTTCTGGGAGCTTTGAAAATATCTCAAAAAGCAAAAATGGGTATGTTTGAAGGACTAATGATTCCAACGATGTTATATGGTTGCGAGGCGTGGGATATAGATAGAGTTGTGCGGAGGAGGGAGGATGTGCTGGAAATGAGATGTTTGAGAACAATGTGTGGTGTGAGGTGGTTTGATCGAGAAAGTAATGAAAGGGTAAGGGATATGTGTGGTAATAAAAAGAGTGTGGTTGAGACAACAGAAGTGGATGCTTTGAAATGGTTTGGTCATGTGGGGAGAATGAATGAAAGATTGAAAAAGAGGATATATGTGTCAGAGGTGGAGGGAATGAGAAGTAGACCAAATTAAAGGTGGAAAGATGGAGTGAAAAAGATTTTGAGCGATCGTGGCCTGAACATGAGGGAGGGTGAAAGGCGTCCAAGGAATAGAGTGAATTGGAAGTGGTATACCGGGGTCGACGTGCTTTCATTGGCTTGCACCAAGGTACGTAAAGTGTTTGAGATGAACCATGGAAAGTTTTATGCGGCCTGAATTTGGAAAGGAAGCTGTGGTTCTGGTGCATTATACATGACAGCTAGAGAATGTGTGTAAACGAATATGGACTTTGTTGTCTTTTCTTACCACTACTTCGCGCCCATTTTTGGGGAGGGGGTTGTCATTTAATGTGTGGCGGGGTGGCGATGGGAATGAATATAGGCAGAAAGTATGAAATATGTTCATGTGTATATATGAATTTATCCGTTCAAGTATATATATATATATATATATATATATATATATATATATATATATATATATATATATATATATATATATATATATATATATATATATATATATATTGAGTGGGAGATGTATAAAAGAAAGAGACAGGAGGTCAAGAGAAAGGTGCAAGAGGTGAAAAAATGGGCAAATGAGAGTTGGGGTGAGAGAGTATCATTAAATTTTAGGGAGAATAAAAAGATGTTCTGGAAGGAGGTAAATAAAGTGCGTAAGACAAGGGAGCAAATGGGAACTTCAGTGAAGGGCGCAAATGGGGAGGTGATAACAAGTAGTGGTGATGTGAGAAGGAGATGGAGTGAGTATTTTGAAGGTTTGTTGAATGTGTTTGATGATAGAGTGGCAGATATAGGGTGTTTTGGTCGAGGTGGTGTGCAAAGTGAGAGGGTTAGGGAAAATGATTTGGTAAACAGAGAAGAGGTAGTGAAAGCTTTACGGAAGATGAAAGCCGGCAAGGCAGCAGGTTTGGATGGTATTGCAGTGGAATTTATTAAAAAAGGGGGTGACTGTATTGTTGACTGGTTGGTAAGGTTATTTAATGTATGTATGACTCATGGTGAGGTGCCTGAGGAGTGGCGGAATGCGTGCATAGTGCCATTGTACAAAGGCAAAGGGGATAAGAGTGAGTGCTCAAATTACAGAGGTATAAGTTTGTTGAGTATTCCTGGTAAATTATATGGGAGGGTATTGATTGAGAGGGTGTACAGAGCATCAGATTGGGGAAGAGCAGTGTGGTTTCAGAAGTGGTAGAGGATGTGTGGATCAGGTGTTTGCTTTGAAGAATGTATGTGAGAAATACTTAGAAAAGCAAATGGATTTGTATGTAGCATTTATGGATCTGGAGAAGGCATATGATAGAGTTGATAGAGATGCTCTGTGGAAGGTATTAAGAATATATGGTGTGGGAGGAAAGTTGTTAGAAGCAGTGAAAAGTTTTTATCGAGGATGTAAGGCATGTGTACGTGTAGGAAGAGAGGAAAGTGATTGGTTCTCAGTGAATGTAGGTTTGCGGCAGGGGTGTGTGATGTCTCCATGGTTGTTTAATTTGTTTATGGATGGGGTTGTTAGGGAGGTAAATGCAAGAGTTTTGGAAAGAGGGGCAAGTATGAAGTCTGTTGGGGATGAGAGAGCTTGGGAAGTAAGTCAGTTGTTGTTCGCTGATGATACAGCGCTGGTGGCTGATTCATGTGAGAAACTGCAGAAGCTGGTGACTGAGTTTGGTAAAGTGTGTGGAAGAAGAAAGTTAAGAGTAAATGTGAATAAGAGCAAGGTTATTAGGTAGAGTAGGGTTGAGGGTCAAGTCAAGTGGGAGGTGAGTTTGAATGGAGAAAAACTGGAGGAAGTGAAGTGTTTTAGATATCTGGGAGTGGATCTGGCAGCGGATGGAACCATGGAAGCGGAAGTGGATCATAGGGTGGGGGAGGGGGCGAAAATTCTGGGGGCCTTGAAGAATGTGTGGAAGTCGAGAACATTATCTCGGAAAGCAAAAATGGGTATGTTTGAAGGAATAGTGGTTCCAACAATGTTGTATGGTTGCGAGGCGTGGGCTATGGATAGAGTTGTGCGCAGGAGGATGGATGTGCTGGAAATGAGATGTTTGAGGAAAATGTGTGGTGTGAGGTGGTTTGATCGAGTGAGTAACGTAAGGGTAAGAGAGACGTGTGGAAATAAAAAGAGCGTGGTTGAGAGAGCAGAAGAGGGTGTTTTGAAGTGGTTTGGGCACATGGAGAGGATGAGTGAGGAAAGATTGACCAAGAGGATATATGTGTCGGAGGTGGAGGGAGCAAGGAGAAGAGGGAGACCAAATTGGAGGTGGAAAGATGGAGTGAAAAAGATTTTGTGTGATCGGGGCCTGAACATGCAGGAGGGTGAAAGGAGGGCAAGGAATAGAGTGGATTGGAGCGATGTGGTATACCGGGGTTGACGTGCTGTCAGTGGATTGAATCAAGGCATGTGAAGCGTCTGGGGTAAACCATGGAAAGCTGTGTAGGTATGTATATTTGCGTGTGTGGACGTATGTATATACATGTGTATGGGGGGGGTTTGGCCATTTCTTTCGTCTGTTTCCTTGCGGTACCTCGCAAACGCGGGAGACAGCGACAAAGCAAAAAAAAAAAAATATATATATATATATATATATATATATATATATATATATATATATATATATATATATATATATATATATATGTATAAGTTGAAATGTATAGGTATGTATAAGTGCATATGTGGAAGTGTATGTATTTACATATGTATGTGGGTGGGTTGTGTCATTCTTTCGTCAGTTTCCTTGCGCTACCTCACTGACGCGGGAGGCAGCGACAAAGTGTAATAAGTAGATATCATACAAAGGACGTAAGGGTAGTAGGAGAGGAATGGGATGCATTTAGGTAAGCAGTGATAGCTTGCCCAAAAGATGCTTGTGGCATGAGAAGCGTGGGAGGTGGGCAGATTAGAAAGGGTAGTGAGTGGTGGGATGAAGAAGTAAGTTTATTAGTGAACGAGAAGAGAGAGGCATTTCGACGATATTTGCAGGAAAAAAATGCAAATGACTGGGAAATGTATAAAAGAAGGGGCAGGAGGTCAAGAGAAAGGTGCAAGAGGTGAAAAAGTGAGAGGGTTAGGGAAAATGATTTCGTAAACAGAGAAGAGGTAAGAAAAGCTTTGTGGAAGATGAAAGCCGGCAAGACAGCGGGTTTGGATGGTATTGCAGTGGAATTTCAAAAAAAGGGGGTGACTGTATTGTTGACTGGATGGTAAGGTTATTTAATGAATGTATGATTCATGGTGAGGTGCATGAGGATTGACGGAATGCTTGCATATTACCATTGTACAAAGGCAAAGGGGATAAGAGTGAGTGCTCAAATTACAGATGTATAAGTGTGTTGAGTATTCCTGGTAAATATATGGGAGGGTATTGATTGAGTGGATGAAGGCATGTACAGAGCATCAGATTGGGGAAGAGCAGTGTGGTTTCAGAAGTGGTAGAGGAAGTGTGGATCAGGAATTTACTTTAAAGAAAACTTAGAAAAGCAAATGGATTTGTATGTAGCATTTATGGATCTGGAGAAGGCATATGATAGAGTTGATAGAGATGCTCTGTGGAAGATATTAAGAATATGTGGTGTGGGAGGCAAGTTGTTAGAAGCAGTGAAAAGTTTTTATCGCGGATGTAAGGCATGTGTACGTGTAGGAAGAGTGGAAAGTGATTGGTTCTCAGTAAATGTAGGTTTGCGGCAGGGGTGTGTGATATCTCCATGGTCGTTAATTTGTTTATGGATGGGGTTGTTAGGGAGGCAATTGCAAGACTTTTGGAAAGAGGGACAAGTATGCAGTCTGTTGTGGATGAGAAAGCTTGGGAAGTGAGTCAGTTGTTGTTCGCTAATGATACAGCTCTGATGGCTGATTCGAGTGAAAAGCTGCAGAAGCTGGTGACTGAGTTTGGGAAGGTGTGTGAAAGAAGAAAATGAGAGTAAATGTTAATAAGAGCAAGGTAATCAGGTACAGTAGACTTAAGGGACAAGTCAAAAGGGAGTTAAGTTTGAATGGAGAAAAATTGGAGGAAGTGAAGTGTTTTAAATATCTGAGATTGGATTTGGCAGCAGAATTGAGTGAAGCGGAAGTGAGTCACAGGGTGGGGGAGGGGGCAAAAGTTCTGGGAGCGTTGAAAAATGTCTGGAAGGCGATAACATCTCATTAAGCAAAAATGGATATGTTTGAAGGAATAATGGTTCCAACGATGTTATATGGTTGCAAGGCGTGGGATATAGTTGTGCGGAGGAGGGTGGATGTGCTGGAAATGAGATGTTTGGGGACAATATGTGGTGTTAGTTGGTTTGATCGAGAAAGTAATGAAAGGGTAAGGGATATGTGTGGTAATAAAAAGAGTGTAGTTGAGAGAACAGAAGAGGATGTTTTGAAATGGTTTGGTCAGGTAAAGAGAATGAGTGATGAAAGATTGAAAAAGAGGATATATGTGTCAGAGGTGGAGGGAACGAGAAATAGGAAACCAAATTGGAAGTGGAAAGATGGAGTGAAAAAGATTTTGAGCGATCGTGGCCTGAATATGCAGGAGGATGAAAGGCGTCCAAGGAATAGAGTGAATTGGAAGTGGTATACCGGGGTCGACGTGCTTTCATTGGCTTGCACCAGGGTACGTAAAGTGTTTGAGATAAACCATGGAAAGTTTTATGCGGCCTGATTTTGGAAAGGAAGCTGTGGTTCTGGTGCATTATACATGACAGCTAGAGAGTGTGTATAAACAAATATGGCCTTTACTGTCTTTTCCTACCGCTACTTTGCGTGCATGTTTGGGGAGAGGGTTGTCATTTCATTTGTGGCGGGGTGGCGATGGGAATGAATATAGGCAGAAAGAATGAAATATGTTCATGTGTATATATATATTTATCCGTTCATGTATATATATGTATAAGTTGAAATGTATAGGTATGTATAAGTACACATGTGGAAGTGTATGTATATACATGTGTATGTGGGTGGGTTGTGTCATTCTTTCGTCAGTTTCCCAGCGCTACCTCACTGACGCGGGAGGCAGCGACAAAGTGAAATAAATAAATATCATACAAAGGACGGAAGGGTAGTAGGAGAGGATTGGGATGTATTTAGGGAAGCAGTGATGGCTCGCCCAAAAGATGCTTGTGGCATGAGAAGCGTGGGAGGTGGGCAAATTAGAAAGCGTAGTGAGTGGTGGGATGAAGAATTAAGTCTATTAGTGAAAGAGAAGAGAGAGGCATTTCGACGATATTTGCAGGAAAAAATGCAAATGACTGGGAAATGTATAAAAGAAAGGGGCAGGAGGTCAAGAGAAAGGTGCAAAAGGTGAAAAAGTGAGAAGGTAAGGGAAAATTATTTCGTAAACAGAGAAGAGGTAGGAAAAGCTTTGTGGAAGATGAAAACCGGCAAGGCAGCGGGTTTGGATGGTATTGCAGTGGAATTTTAAAAAAAAGGGGGTTACTGTATTGTTGACTGGTTGGTAGGGTTATTTAGTGTATGTATGATTCATGGTGAGGTGCATGAGGATTGGCGGAATGCTTGCAGAGTGCCATTGTACAAAAGCAAAGGGGATAAGAGTGAGTGCTCAAATTACAGATGTGTAAGTGTGTTGAGTATTGCTGGTAAATTATATGAGAGGGTATTGATTGAGTAGGTGAAGGCATGTACAGAGCATCTGATCGGGGAAGAGCAGTGTGGTTTCAGAAGTGGTAGAGGATGTGTGGATCAGGTGTTTGCTATAAGAATGTATTTGAGAAATACTTAGAAAAGCAAATGGATTTGTATGTAGCATTTATGGATGTGGAGAAGACATGTGATAGATTTAATAGAGATGCTCTGCGGAGGATATTAAGAATATATGGTGTGGGAAGCAAGTTGTTAGAAGCAGTGAAAAGTTTTTATCGAAGATGTAAGGCATGTGTACGTGTAGGAAGAGTGGAAAGTGATTGGTTCTCAGTGAATGTAGGTTTGCGGCAGGGGTGTGTGATGTCTCCATGGTTGTTTAATTTGTTTATGGATGGGGATTGTTAGGGAGATGAATTCAAGAGTTTTGGAAAGAGGAGCAAGTATGCAGTCTGTTGTGGATGAGAAAGCATGGGAAGTGAGTCAATTGTTGTTCACTGATGATACAGCGCTGGTTGCTGATTCATGTGAGAAACTGCAGAAGTTGGTGACTGAGTTTGGTAAAGTGTGTGACAGAAGAAAGTTGAGAGTTAATGTGAATAAGAGCAAGGTTATCAGGTACAGTAGGGTTGAGGGTCAAGTCAATTTGGAGGTATGTATGTATGTATGTATGTATGTATGTATGTATGTATTGAGGATGTAAGGCATGTGTACGTGTAGGAAGAGAGGAAAGTGATTGATTATCAGTGAATGTCGGTTTCCGGCAGTGGTGCGTGATGTCTCCATTGTTGTTTAATGTGCACTTAGGGAAGCGAATGCAGAAATTGGTGACGGAGTTTGGCAAAATGTGCGAAAGATGAAAGCTGAGAGTAAAGGTGAATAAGAGCAAGGTTACTAGCTTCGTAGGGTTGAAGGGCAAGTAGATTGGGATGTAAGTTTGAATGGATAAAAACTGGAGGAAGTGAAGTGTTTTAGATATCTTGGAGTGGATTTGGCAACGGATGGAACCATGGAAGCAGAAGTGAGTCACATGGTGGGGGAGGGGCGAAGGGTCTGGGAGCGTTGACGAATGTATGGAAGGCGAGAACGTTATCTCGGAGAGCAAAAATGGGTATGTTTGAAGGAATAGTGGTTCCAACAATTTTACATGGTTGCGAGGCGTGGGCTATGGATAGAGTTGTGCGGAGGACGGTGGATGTGTCGGAAATGAGATGTTCGATGACAATATATGGTGTGATATGGTTTGATCTAGTAAGTAATGAAAGTGTAAGAGAGATGTCTGGAAATAAAAAGAGTGTGTTGAGATAGCGGAAGAGGGTGTATTGAAATGGTTTGGTCACTTTGAGAGAATGAGTGAGGAAAGATTGACAAAGAGGATATATGTGTCAGAGGTGGAGGGAACGAGGAGAAGTGGGAGTCCAAGTTTGAGTTAGAAAGATGGAGTGAAAAAGATTTTGAGCGATCGGGGCCTGAACTTACACAAGGACGGAAGGCGTGTAAGGAACTGAGTGAGTTGGAACGATGTGGTATACCGGGGTTGACCTGCTGTTAGTGGATTGATCCAGGGCATGTGAAGCGTTAGGGGTAAACCATGGAATGTTTTGTTGGGCATGGATGTGGAAAGGGAGGTGTGGTTTCGGTGCATCACCTCATGTGTGGAGGGGTAGTGGTAGGAATGGATGAAGGCAGTATGTATGAATATATGCATGTGTATGTCTGTATATGTCTTTGTATGTATATGTAGGTATACGTTAAAATGTATAGGTATGTATATGTGCCTTTTTGGGGCGTTTATGTATATACATGTGTATGTGGGTGGTTGGGCCATTGTTTCGTTTGTTTACTTGCGCTACCTCGCTAACGCGGGAGACAGCAACAAAGTATAATAAATGAATGAATAAATAGATGAATATATATGGAGGAACGCAGAAGACAAGATGAATCTACTCATTTACTATAGGAACCAAAACGTCGATAATCAAATCATGAAAATGGTAAATGAATATGAAGCATGACCCTTACAAGATTTCAATATGGTTCATCATTTTTCATTGGCCGATGAAATTTACAAATGAGGAATACTGCAAATTACGTTGAATTATCCAGCACAATTCTGAACAGACATCTCGCATCAAACTGTAATGCAGGTAGGATTAATCAAGGTTCAAATGAGACAATGTTGTATCATCTTTTTCAATCAAGATCTCATAACAAATATTATAACGACAGACTACTGCAAATAACCAACCACGACTGTGACCCAGAAAAGCCGAGAATGATGAGGAAGAAGACGCTTCTCTGATAACATGCATCACCTAAGAGCATCAACCCTGACATCAGCCAGTAGACCATCTCAGCTCACCAGACGCTGCCCTTCACCCTATACCGTTGATCAATCACACTCCCCCTCAACACAAGGTGCAGCATAAAGTTGATCCCTTACACTCCCCCTCACCATAAGGAGCAGCATAGTGTTGATCCTTCACACTCCCCCTAACCACAAGGTGCAGCATGATGTTGATCCCTCACACTCCTCCTCACTACAAGGTGGAACATACTGTTGATCCCACACACTCCCTCTCCCCACAAGGTGCAAGATACTGTTGATCCCTCACACTCCCCCTCACCACAAGGTGCAGCATACAGTTGATCCCTTACACTCCACCTCATTACAAGGTGCAGCATACTGTTGATCCCTCAAACTTCCCTTTCACCATAAGTTGTAGCATACTGTTCACCTCTCACACTTTCCCTCACCACAAGGTGCAGCATACTGTTGATCCCTCACACTTCACCCTCACCACAAGGTGCAGCATACTGTTGATCCCTCAAACTCCCCCATTACCATAAGATGCAGCATACCGTTGATTTCTCACATCCCCCCTCACCTCGAGGTGCAGCATAATGTTGATTCCTCACACTTCCCCTCACCACAAGGTGCAGCATAATATTGATCCCTCACATTCCCCCTCACCACAAGGTGCAGCATAATGCTGATTCCTCATACTTCCCTTCACCACAAGGTGCAGCGTACTGTTGATCCCTCACACTCCCTCTCCCCACAAGGTGCAGCATACTGTTGATCCCTCACACTCCCACTCACCATGAGGTGCAGCATAATGTTGATTCCTCACGCTTCCCCTCACCACAATGTGCAGAATACTGTTGATCCCATACACTTCCCCTCACAACAAGGTGCAGCATTTTGTTGATTCCTGACACTTACCCTCACCACAAGGTGCAGTATGATGTTGATCCCTCACACTTCCCTCACCACAAGATGCAACATACTGTTGATCCCTTACTACACCTCACCACAAGGTGGAGCATACTGTTGATACCTCACACTTACCCTCACGACAAGGTGCAGCATACTCTTTATCCCTTACACTTCCCCTCTCCACAAGGTGCAGCATTATGTTGATCCCTAACACTTCCCTGACCACAAGGTGCAGCATGATATTGACATCTCACACTTCCCCTCACCCCAAGGCGCAACATACTGTTGATCCCTCACACTTCTCCTCACCACAAGGTGCAGCATACAGTTGATCCCTCACACTCCCCTTCACCACAAGGTGCAGCATAATGTTGATCCCTTACACTCCAACTCATTACAAGGTTCAGCATACTGTTGATCCCTCAAACTCCCCCTCACCATAAGTTGTAGCGTACTGTTTATCTTTCACACTTCCCCTCACCACAAGATGCAGCATTATGTTGTTCCCTAACACTTCCCTCACCACAAGGTGCAGCAAAATGTTGATACCTCACACTTCCCCTCACCACAAGGTGTAACATAACGTTGATCCCTTACACTTCCCCTCACCACAAGGTGCAGCATACTGTTGATCCCTCACACTTCCCCTCACCAGAAGGTGCTGCATACTGTTGATCCCTCACTACCTCTTACTACAAATGCAACTTACTGTTGATCCCTCACACTTCCCCTCACCACAAGGTGCAGCATACAGTTGATCCCTCACACTTCCCCTCACCACAAGGTGCAGCATACTGTTGATCCTTTACTCTTCCCTCACCACATGGTGCACCATAGTGTTGATCCCTCACACTATCCCTCACCACAAGGTGCAGCATACTGTTGATCCCTCATACTTCTCCTTACTACAAGGTGCAGCATACTGTTGATCTCTCACACTCTCCTCACCACAAGGTGCAGCATACTGATGAACCATCACACTCGCGCTCATACTTTAACATGCACGGATCTGTCTTCTCTCTTTTTATATGAACATTATGATATACATAATAAGACAGACATGTCAAGAATGTAATATTTATATAGAAATATATAGATTCAAAGACCACATAGACCCCATGACCCAAGCGAGGTGGTCTGACCTCAGCTCTACCGAAGAATGCAGAGGAAGACAACGTTTTGACTCTTTCTTCTGGAAACTCAGCTCCTAAAAATCTCAAATTAAAAGATATTCAGATCGGACAAGAAAGAACAATGAGGAATCTTTAAGCATTTCTAAAGGATGGTAAGTCCAGTATCGACTCATTTCTGCAGGATTCAACTTTTCAGCAAATTGTGATGAACATGAGCATTTAAACTACAAATCATTATTGGGTTTTGTATTATTTCTCATTTCTTATTGATAATTTGATCAGTGACTCACTGTCATTGAAACATTACCTCATGCTTCCATGAAATACACTTCCAATAAGCTTTTTTTCTCTCTGATCGATAGTGTCTTAAGAAAACAAGGTTAGGTGCTAAACTGACGTACACGGAAGTGATGGACTAAGGCGGTGTCACTTTCCCAGATCATAGTGACAGACGGGTCGTCCAGCACATCCCGGATGCTGTGGTAAGGTTGTGAGATGTGTCTTACAGCCAGGAGGGACATCAGGGTTCCAGCGTAGCTCCGTGTTAACACCAACGTCATCATCATCCAAGCTGCTAACACGAACCTCTCCCACCACAGGTCTGGAGGTCCTGAGTAGTCTGTCGAGATAAGACATATACCAAGTGGATATTGAAAAACATCCCGAGAAAGAACGGCATAGGTTTCAGTAAGCAACGCATTAAGTGGCTTATCTGATGAATATGTAAACATTTTTTATCGTTCAACTTTTTGTTATCCTGAAGGGAGACTTAAGGCATAATTCATGTAAGTGATCTTTTTACCTCCAACAAAAAAATTTCTATGTTCTTGGAGGACAAATGCAAAGAAGCAATCGATGTATGAACTTCAGGTAAGCGTTTACTAAATGTTTAGTATATCATTCTTTTTTAATACTCGATCACCGTTTCCCGCTTTAGTAAAGTAGCGCCCAGAAGGGACGAAGAAATGCATCACCCGCTCATACTCATTCTCTAGCTATCATGTCTACTGCACAGGATCAACAGCATCCGGGTACCACACATTATATGCCCTGGTTCAGCCCACTGACATCACGTCGACCCCAGTATACCATATCGCTCCAGTTCACCCTACCGCATGCAAACATTTTACCCTCACGCATGTTCAGGCTCTGATAGTCTCCCCGTTCTCCTCGATCCCTCCACCTCTGACATTATATATTCAGACATCAGAACCAGGAGGAGTGTGCGAAGGGTAGAAATAGCAAGAACTTGTGTTATGGAGATGATAAGACAGAACGAGTCCTAGATAAGATTGACGACATAGCCTCAAACAATCCCGAGGATGTGAGTTTTGTCGTTCAAGTGGGACGAACGATGCAGATAATGGGAGATCGGAAGAAATAGTAGCAAGATATAGGGAACTTATAAATAAGTTCAAGGGAAGTCGTAGGAAGCTTATGTCGATGCCTATACCCTCAGTAAAATGCTGGGGATAAACTGAAGATTCGAAGCTCTCTGTAGGGAGGAGGATAGTGTGTTTGATATAGACTTGTGGGACCATTTTAGTCATGATAGATCTCTGTACGGTAGGGATGAAAATATGAGGCCTTTTTTCGATAGAGATATGTTGATCAGGAGAGCAAATCACGGTTTAGCTAACGAAGGAACTAGGAGAGTGGAGGATGGGGGAGCTGCTATGAGGAGTAAATCGGTGCATGGGGAGTCTGAGTGTGAACGAGATCTGAGGAACAAGGTAGAGGATGGTTAGAACCTTGGCGGTAAGGTTCCTCGTCCAGTAGCAGTAACCTTACAGGCAGAGGAATTAGCATAAAAAGGTCAAGAAGGGTCACGTGGGGACAACACTGGCAGTATAAGTAGCGGGTTAGCACAGCTACAGGTTAATTCTCAGGTTACTTTTAAGACCGATTCTGGTCGTGTCCAGTGAGGGGAGGGTCAGAGTAAGCCGGCAAACCCAAAACAGATGGTGAACCGTCTCTTTCCCGCTGCTGTACACGACGCAGACATTAACAGTGATAATGCAAGCACGCATCATACCGGCAGTGAAAATAAGGCAAATTCACTCCAGGAACATCATACCGGCAGTGAAAATAAGGCAAACTCAGTCCAGAAACCTCCTAAGAAGAAAATAAGTTTAATATACACAAATGCTCGGAGCATCATTACGAAACGCGATGAACTTATATCCCATGTAGTTACTGAAAAAACGAACATTATTACAATCTCAGAAACATGGGTAAACTCTGAGAATAAACACTTAATCACCTAGTTAGCAATACCCGGATAAAAACTATTTACGAAAGATCGTTTGTACAGGGTAGGTGGTGGAGTTTTGATCTACGTTGATGACAATGTTAACGCTATTAAGATAAGCAAAGTAGACACACACACTTACGACTCTCTTTATATTGACATTACCGACAAGTTCAAAAGTAAACGACGTCTCGGCGATATTTACAGACCTTCAAAGCAAAAAGATATTATACAATGAAATCAAAACTATGATAAACAGTAGAGAGGTTATAGTAGAACTGTTAATTAAAAAACAAACTACAGGTAAAAACATCCTTGATCTTGTCCTCACCAGTGACACAAACTTAATTAATTTTTGCGAAGTAGGCGACAGTTTGTCAAACAACGATCACAGTTTGATTAGATTAGAGATAGAATTAGATTATGACATAAATGACAACATACTCTTGATCCCAGATTACTGGTGAGCAAATTTTGAAAACATTATACAAGAAATTCGCAGTACTAACTGAACGAAACTTGACGTTTACACAGTAGAGAAAATGTGGAATAATTCTAAAAACACAATAAACAATAAACATGAATTACCAAGAGAACTTGCAATATTTCAAGACCATCATGTATGAATAAGAAAACAAAAGAACTAATTCGCCCAAAGAAGAAAATACATAAGAATTTCATATCATTAAGAACCGATGAAAATCACCAGGAATTTATCAAAATCCAAAGAGAGTGTAAGGTCATAAAACTGAGAAAACGCGACAAAGAAAAAAGATATCCTTTAAAGTTAAGAATAATCCTAAGAAATTCTTCAAATATATAAAACAAAGGAAGAAAGTAAAGGAAGGAATTGAACCATTACAAAACGTACATGACACAGACTAACTGCTGATGACAAAGAAATTGCTAGCATATTGAATTATTCTTTGAACTCCGTATTCACAATTGAAGAATACCACAAACAATGAAAATGTTTTAAGGATCTGATAAATAAGAGTTGAAGGCTAGAGAAATAAAGAACTCTGAGGCACTTAAATACCTGGACCAATTAGATCGTAACAAATCCAACAGCCTAGATGAATTAGCTACAAGACTTTTAAAGGATGTCAGATGACAGCTGATATACCCAATAACAAAATTATTCAACAGATCTCTGTCGGATGGTCAGGTGCCAACTGACTGGAAACTAGCAAATGTTACTCCTATATATAAAAAAGGAGACAAAAAGTGTGCCTTAAACTACCGCCTAATTAAGTAGCCTTACGTATTCGTTAGATAAAATGATGGAAAAAATAATGATATGAGAATGTCACGATTCTAGAACACAAATTATATCGGACAAACGACACGGTTTCCGCTATAGAATATCCTACCTGACGAATTTGCTAGAATTTGTTGATGTTTTTTATTAGAGTTGGGACGAATATCACCGTCTGATGTAGTATGTTTAGATTTCCAAAAGGCTTTCGATAAAGCACCTCACAAGAGACTTTTTACATAAACTCAAAGCACACGGAATCGATGAAGAACTCTGTACATGGATCAGACACTGGGTTGCCGGAAGAAAGCAGCGTGTAGCATTAAACGGCGAAGCCTCAGATTGGCTTGACGTAGCGAATGGTGTCCTAAAAGAATCGGTCCTAGGATCAATTCTTTTCATAGTATACGTTAAAGACCTAGAACGCTGTCTCTTATCTAAGATCTCCAAATTTGCCAACGATACTAAACTAGGAGGTAGAGCTGTAAACGGGCGGGACTGAGAAATGATTCAAAGAGATCATAACTTCTAGCAGTGGTCAGACAGATGGCAAATGAAGTTTAATTCAGACAAGTGTAAAGTTATGCACTTTGGAGACAAGAATATATGTTACGACCACAAACTATTCGGAAACTCCTAACTAAATAAATGAAGAAAAGGAACTCTGACTTGTCATTAAGAACAATTTGAAATACACTAAACAGTGTCAAGCAGCAAGTAGAAAAGGTAACGAAATATTAGGTTTCATAGACAGTAACATAGATTACAAGACACCAGAAACAATTCTCACACTTTATAATTCTCTAGTAAGACCACACCTTTAATAAGCAGTCCAGTTTTGGCTCCCAAACTATAAAAAAGGAGGAAAAATTAGAGCAAGTAAAGGGACGCACGACTAAATTGATACCATCCTTTAGAAATCTGGCATACGAAGAGAGGCTAAAACGATCGAATCTCTTCTCCCTTAAAAAACGTAGACTTTGATGCGACTTTACTCAAGTGTTCAAAATTCTGAACAAATTCGATAAAGTAAATCACGAGCATCTTCTCGAAATACAAGAAGATTCGGTTACCAGGACAAATGGAATACTCAAAGCTAAAAGAGGTAATGCAGACGTGGGAAAAGCTTCCTTTTCCTATAGGTGTGTTGAGCACTGAAACAAGTCACCGTCAGACGTAGTAAATGCTAAACTATTAATACCTTCAAAAGTCGTTTAGGACAAAGATTTTGAAAATTCAGGTATACATTCAGAGAAAAGCCAGAAATAAACGTATAATCGACAGTTGTAACGGGGACACTAGAAGGTTGATATGCAGCAACGTGGAGTTGGTGATAACTTAAAAAGAGTACTGAGCGAAATTAGATTTTTTTGTCAAGTTAAATAATTTCTCGTTTCAGACAAACCAGTCGTTGGTTAATAGGGCCTCCTATTTTCTGGCTTTCTCATGTAAAAAATTCTCATATATCCTCTTTTTCAACCTTTTCTCACTCATTCCTTCCAGGTCTCCAAACCATTTTAGTACACCCGCTCTCTCAGCTCTCTCAGCCGCACTCTATTACCACACAACCCTCTTACCCTCTCATTACTTACTCGATCAAACCACTTCACACAACGTACTGTCCAAAACTTTTTCATTTCCAATACATCTACCCTGCTTCGCACAGCCTCGCATCCATATGATATTGCTGGAACTACTGTAACTTCATGATACCCATTTTTGCCCTCCGATATAACATTCACTCTTTCCACACATTCTTCATCGCTCCCAAAACCCTCTCTCCCTCTCCATCCTCTGACTCACTTCCACTCCCATGGTTCCATTCGCTCCCACGTTCCACTCCCAGATATCCAAAACACTTCAATCCTCCAAGGTTGCTCCTTTCAAACTCCCATCCCAACTAGCATATGCTTCAACATTGCTAAACCTAAAAACCTTTCATGTATTTTTATCTATTGTCAACTTCCTCTTTTTACACACTATTCCAAAGTAAGTTATCGACTTCTAGTTTCTCACTTGCATCCGCCACCAGTGTTGTATCATTAGCAAACATCAACTGACTTCCCAGGCCCTCTCATCCCCCACAGTTTGCAAACTCGCCCATCTCTCCAGGACTATCGCATTTACCTCTCCTGGCTCAACATGCATAAATAGATTAAACAATCATGGTGACATCAGACACCCTGCTGTAGACCAACCTTCACTAGGAGCCATTCACTTTTTCTCTTCCTACTCGTATATATGCCTTACGCCCTTGCTAAAAAATTCTCACTCCTTCCAGCAGCTTTCCCCCAGCAATGTATATTCCTGAGACATTTAACAAGGATCTCTATCAATCCTATTAATCTTTCTCCAAGTCCATAAGTGCCATATGAAAACTCATTAATTTCCCTAAGTATTTCTCGCACACATTCTTCAAAGCATCCTCTACCGCTTCTGAAACCACACTGCTCTTCCTCAGTCTGATGCTCTGTACATGCCTTCACCCTCTCAATCAGTACCCTCCATTTTAACTTACCAGGCATACTCAAGAAACTTATACATCTGTAGTCTGAACACTCACCTTTATACCCTTGCTTTTATAATGTTACATACAATTCGCCAGTCCTGAGGTGCCTTATCATTACCCAAACAAATAATGAAAATCCTTACCCAACAATCAACAACACAGTCACCCCCTTTATCTAAAATGAATGATCTTTTAAGTAATGACACAACACACTTTAAACTCAGTAAGAATCCCCTAGGAGCAATTAATTTTCATTTCAGTATAGAACTAAAGCTGTTGTTCTGTAATAAAAAGTTTGTCATCTTTGACAATTGCATTGCTATTAATGCATGGACTCATCAAAATACATAAACCAAATATTCCAGAAAGACCTAAAGTGAGTCCAATAGGCTCCATCACATATAAACTGTCAAAGGGGTAAGTTTCTTTATTCAGCCCATGAATGGGTAAGATATCAAATTCTAATATCGTGAACAATATAGATTTACTTAAGCATGATGGTATCAATGTTAATTTTGATTTCAAATTTCTTAGCTTTGATGTTTCCTTACTGTTCACAAAAGTTCCAGTTGATGAACTCTTAGAATATTTATTTTACGTATTGGATGGTATTCATTTACTTGCTATATTCATTTACCTGTTATTATTGCACTGATAAAAATGTATATAAAACTGTGAATTCCAATCTAACGGAGAATATTATGCTCGAAAGGTTTTTTATAGCAACAGATAACCCTCTTTCACCTGTACTAAGTAATCTTCATATTGAATTCTAAGAAAAAATTAACTAAGGGATATCTTGCCTTCTAATACAATTTGTTTAGGTATGTGAATGATGTAATTTGTGTATGGCTAACAAATGAAAATTTACAAACATTTCTCCCTTTCCTTGATAATTTAGTGTCTTCCATCAAATATCGGTAGAATATAAAATGAAAGTATGTTATCATCTTTAGATTGCATGATCCATAGGGATGGAAACAAATTTGAGTTTAGCATATACAGAAAATCCACTTATGTTTGTTCCTACATTCATTATTACTCAGCTCAACATAACAGAGATAAATTATCATCATTCCAGTCTATGCTTCTAATAGCATTACGTATTTGCAGTCCTGAGGTAATTGATGATAAATTTGAGAAGCTATATACCACTGGATCCAGTTCAAAGTTTCCTAGATCTTTCAATGACAAATCCCAAAAGTTAGCAAAGAAAATATTTATAGAAGTCAACCCAACAACCTTGTATTTCTCCCTATTAATAAAATCTTACTTTACTTCCCACGTTGTTTACATCCTTTGATGCAAATGTTGCCTTTAGAAACAATAATGCTATAAAGAACATCTTAATCAGGAAGTCACCAGAGAGGTCTGCAGGATGCGTCTATAGAGTGCCATGTAAAAATTGTGATAAGATTTATTTTGGGCAGACTGGTAAGGATCTTTCTGTTAGACTTAAGCAACATGAACATAATATGAGAACAGGACAAGAATAAAATGCCTTGTTCAATCAAGTCAAAAATTATAATCATTGCATTGACTGCAGTAATGCCATCCCAGTTATCAACTCTAGCTCTTCCAAGACGAAAAATATTACTGAATCTTCTATTGATAAATGCAACGAGAAATATAACATTACTATTAGTGAAGGTCTACACAAATTAGGTGGTTATATTGTTGATAAAATTTCTAAACAATTCCCCTTCTGGTCTACAGAAGTTTATACGATTCCTCCCAGACTCGAACGCACCCAACCTACATTCGGGTAGGCATTTGTTAACCAAATGGCATCCTAGCTAGGTCTCTTCGATGTATATCAACTAACTGTTATATTGTTCTTGTATCTCCCTTGATGATGTGATTATCAAGCGAAAATGCACTTGGGAACTTATCAGGTTTCATTTCACCGTGTGCTTATAGAAATATATAGGAAGGGAGGAAAGTGACTGGTTCTCAGTGAATGTTGGTTTGCGGCAGGGGTGCGTGATGTTTCCATGGTTGTTTGATCTGTTTATGGATGGGGTTGTTAGGGAGGTGAATGAAAGAGCTTTGGAGAGAGGGGAAAGTATGCAGTCTGTTCTGGATGAGAGGGCTTGGGAAGTGAGTCAGTTCTTCGCTGATGATACAGAGCTGGTCGCTGATTAGTGTGAGAAACTGCAGAAGCTGGTGACTGAGTCTGGTTAAGTGTGTAAAAGAAGAAAGCTGAGAGTAAATATAGATAAGAGCAAGGTTATTAGGTACAGTAGGGTTGAGGGACAACTCAATTGGGAGGTAGGTTTGAGTGGAGATAAACTGGAGGAAGTGAAGTGTTTTAGATATCTGGGAGTGGATTTGGCAGCGGATGGAACCATGGAAGCGGAAGTGTGTCACAGGGTGGGGGAAGGGGCGAAAGTTCTGTGGGCGTTGAAAAAATGTGTGGAAGTCGAGAACATTATCTCGGGGAGCAAAAATGGGTATGTTTGAAGGAATAGAGGTTCCGACAACGTTATATGGTTGCGAGGCGTAGGCTATAGATAGAGTTGTGCGGAGCAGGATGGATGTGCTAGGAATGAGATGTTTGGGAACAATATGTGGTGTGAGGTGGTTTGATCGAGTAAGCAATGAAAGGGTAAGAGAGATGTGTGATAATAAAAAGAGTGTAGATGAGAGAGCAGAAGAGGGTGTTTTGAAATGGTTTGGTCACATGGAGAGAATGAGTGAGGAAAGATTGACAAGGAAGATATATGTGTCAGAGGTGGAGAGAACGAGAAGTGGGGGACCAAATTGGAGGTGGAAAGATGGAGTGAGAAAGATTTTGAGCGATCGAGGTCTGAACTGCAGGAGGGTGAAAGGCGTGCAAGGAATAGAGTAAATTGGAACGATGTGGTATACCGGGGTCGACGTGCTGTCAATGGATTGAACCAGGGCATGTGAAGCGCCTGAGGTAAACCATGGAAAGTTTTGTGGGGCTTTGGATGTGGATAGGGAGCTGTGGTTTCGGTGCATTATACATGACAGCTAGAGATTGAGTGTGAACGAATGTGGCCTTTATTGTCTTTTCCTAGTGCTACCTCCCGCACATACGGGGGAGAGGATTGGCATATCATGTGTGGCTGGGTGGCGGCGAGAATGAATATTGGCAGACAGTATGAATTATGTACATGTGTATATATGTATATGTCTGTGTGTATATATATATATATATATATATATATATATATATATATATATATATATATATATATATATATATATATATATATATATATATATATATATATATATATATATATATGTATATATATATATATGTGTGTGTATATATATATATGTGTATATATATATATATATATATATATATATATATATATATATATATATATATATATATATATATATATATATATATATGTATATATATATATATATATATATATATATATATATATATATATATATATATATATATATATATATATATATATATATATATATATGTATATATATATATATGTGTGTGTATATATATATATGTGTATATATATATATATATATATATATATATATATATATATATATATATATATATATATATTTTTTTTTTGCTTTGTCGCTGTCTCCCGCGTTTGCGAGGTAGCGCAAGGAAACAGACGAAAGAAATGGCCCAACCCACCCCCATACACATGTATATACATACGTCCACACACGCAAATATACATACCTACACAGCTTTCCATGGTTTACCCCAGACGCTTCACATGCCCCGATTCAATCCACCGACAGCACGTCAACCCCGGTATACCACATCGCTCCAATTCACTCTATTCCTTGCCCTCCTTTCATATATATATATATATATATATATATATATATATATATATATATATATATATATATATATATATATATATATATATATATATATATATATATATATATGTATATCTTGAGATGTATAGGTATGTATATGTGCGTGTGTGGACGTGTATGTATTTACATGTGTATGTTTGTGGGTTGTGCCATTCTTTCGTCTGTTTCCTTGCGCTACCTCGCTAACGCGGGAGACAGATGTGGTTCGAACATCTACATTGTTGTTGTTGTTGTTCTTGTTGGCGGGGGGGGAGGGCGGATTTCTTCATGAACCTTGTCATGCGTTCAGGGAATTTTCGTGACCTGGGAAAGGTCTCCTTCAGTTCGCTTTGCTTCACGTAATCACTCTAATGTTTCACGAATCACACGTTTCAGAAGTTCAGTTTTATTCAGACGGGTTTACTATACAGGTGACCTAAGACCTGAGATTTGAAACACTGTGTTGGACCTGGTTGGTGTAACCCAGTCCATTGTAAACAATTGCAGGGCGCGGCTGGTGTAACCCCGTCCATCTTAAACGAATGCTAGGCCTGGCTGGTGTAACCCAGTTCTGTGCCTTAACCAGCTTCTTCATCTTAAAGGTCGGTAAAGTTAAGACAACTTTCGTTTGGCGTTGTAACCATGTAAGTTTTCAAATGAAAAAAGTTTTTTTAAAGGATTTCCTGACGAAAGAGATTTAAGACTAACTGAAGCCTATCGCTTGTATGACAAAAAAATGATATCAGAAGTGGAGTATTGTAACTCTTAACTCTCTCTCTCTCTCTCTCTCTCTCTCTCTCTCTCTCTCTCTCTCTCTCTCTCTCTCTCTCTCTCTCTCTCTCTCTCTCTCTCTCTCTCTCTCTCTCTCTCTATCTATCTATCTATCTCTCTCTCTGTATATATATATATATATATATATATATATATATATATATATATATATATATATATATATATATATAGATGTTCTGGAAGGATGTAAATAAAGTGCGTAAGACAAGGGAGAAAATTGGAGCTTCAGTGAAGGGCGCAAATGGGGAGGTGATAACAAGTAGTGGTGATGTGAGAAGGAGTTGGAGTGAGTATTTTGAAGGTTTGTTGAATGTGTTTGATGATAGAGTGGAAGATATAGGGTGTTTTGGTCGAGGTGGTGTGCAAAGTGAGAGGGTTAGGGTAAATGATTTGGTAAACAGAGAAGAGGTAGTAAAAGCTTTGCGGAAGATGAAAGCCGGCAAGGCAGCAGGTTTGGATGGTATTGCAGTGGAATTTATTTAAAAAGGTGGTGACTGGTTGGTAAGGTTATTTAATGTATGTATGACTCGTGGTGAGGTGTCTGAGGATTGGCGGAATGCGTGCATAGTGCCATTGTACAAAGGCAAAGGGGATAAGAGTGAGTCCTCAAATTACAGAGGTATAAGTTTGTTGAGTATTCCTGGTAAATTATATGGGAGGGTATTGATTGAGAGGGTGAAGGCATGTACAGAGACAGATTGGGGAAGAGCAGTGTGGTTTCAGAAGTGGTAGAGGATGCGTGGATCAGGTGTTTGCTTTGAAGAATGTATGTGAGAAATACTTAGAATAGCAAATAGATTTGTATGTAGCATTTATGGATCTGGAGAAGGCATATGATAGAGTTGATAGAGATGCTCTGTGGAAGGTATTAAGAATATATGGTGTAGGAGGCAAGTTGTTAGAAGCAGTGAAAAGTTTTTATCGAGGACATAAGGCATGTGTACGTGTAGGAATAGAAGAAAGTGATTGGTTCTCAGTGAATGTAGGTTTGCGGCAGGGGTGTGTGATGTCTCCATGGTTGTTTAATTTGTTTATGGATGGGGTTGTTAGGGAGGTGAATGCAAGAGTTTGGGAAAGAGGGGCAAGTTTGAAGTCTGTTGTAGATGAAAGAGCTTGGGAAGTGAGTCAGTTGTTGTTCGCTGATGATACAGCGCTGGTGGCTGATTCATGTGAGAAACTGCAGAAGCTGGTGACTGAGTTTGGTAAAGTGTGTGAAAGAAGAAAGTTAAGCGTAAATGTGAATCAGAGCAAGGTTATTAGGTACAATAGGGTTGAGGGTCAAGTCAATTGGGAGGTAAGTTTGAATGGAAAAAAACTGGAGGAAGTAAAGCATTTTAGATATCTGGGAGTGGATCTGGCAGCGGATGGAACCATGGAAGCGGAAGTGGATAATAGGGTGGGGGAGGGGGCGAAGATCCTGGGAACCTTGAAGAATGTGTGGAAGTCGAAAACATTATCTCGGAAAGCAAAAATGGGTATGTTTGAAGGAATAGTGGTTCCAACAATGTTGTATGGTTGTGAGGCGTGGGATATGGATAGAGTTGTGCGCAAGAGGATAGATGTGCTGGAAATGAGATGTTTGAGGACAATGTGTGGTGTGAGGTGGTTTGATCGAGTAAGTAACGTAAGGGAAAGAGAGATGTGTGGAAATAAAAAGAGCGTGGTTGAGAGAGCAGAAGAGGGTATTTTGAAATGGTTTGGGCACATGGAGAGAATGAGTGAGGAGAGATTGACCAAGAGGATATATGTGTCGGAGGTGTAGGGAACGAGAAGTGGGAAACCAAATTGGAGGTGGAAAGATGGAGTGAAAAAGATTTTGTGTGATCGAGGCCTCAACATGCAGGAGAGTGAAAGGAGTGCAAGGAATAGAGTGAATTGGATCGATGTGGTATACCGGGGTTGACGTGCTGTCAGTGGATTGAATCAGGGCATGTGAAGCGTCTGGGGTAAACCATGGAAAGCTGTATAGGTATGTATATTTGCGTGTGTGGACGTATGTATATACATGTGTATGGGGGTGGGTTGGGTCATTTCTTTCGTCTATTTCCTTGCGCTACCTCGCAAACTCGGGAGACAGCGACAAAGCAAAAAAAAAATATATATATATATATTTATATATATATATATATATATGTATATATATATATATATATATATATATATATATATATATATATATATATATATATATATATATATATAAATGTATATATATATATATATATATATATATATATATATATATATATATATATATATATATATATATATATATATATATATATATATATATATATAAATATATATGTTTGAAGGAATAGTGGTTCCAACAATGTTGTATGGTTGCGAGGCGTGGGCTATGGATAGAGTTGTGCGCAGGAGGATGGATGTGCTGGAAATGAGATGTTTGAGGACAATGTGTGGTGTGAGGTGGTTTGATCGAGTAAGTAACGTAAGGGTAAGAGAGATGTGAGGAAATAAAAAGAGCGTGGTTGAGAGAGCAGAAGAGGGTGTTTTGAAATGGTTTGGGCACATGGAGAGAATGAGTGAGGAAAGATTGACCAAGAGGATATATGTGTCGGAGGTGGAGGGAACGAGGAGAAGAGGGAGACCAAATTGGAGGTGGAAAGATGGAGTGAAAAAGATTTTGTGTGATCGGGGCCTGAACATGCAGGAGGGTGAAAGGAGGGCAAGAAATAGAGTGAATTGGAGGTATGTATATTTGCGTGTGTGGACGTGTGTATGTACGTGTGTATGGGGGTTGGGCCATTTCTTTCGTCTGTTTCCTTGCGCTACCTCGCAAACGCGGGAGACAGCGACAAAGTATAAAAAAAAAAAAAAAAAAAAAATATATATATATATATATATATATATATATATATATATATATATATATATATATATATATTTATAAATACATATATATATATGTATATATATGTATACATATATATATATATATATATATATATATATATATATATATATATATATATATATATATATATATATATATATATATATATGTATATATATATATATATATATATATATATATATATATATATATATATATATATATATATATATATATATATATATATATATACATATATATATATATATATATATATATATATATATATATATATATATATATATATATATATATATATATATATATATATATATATATATACATGTGTGAGAAATACTTAGAAAAGCAAATGGATTTGTATGTAACATTTATGGATCTGGAAAGGCATATGATAGAGTTGATAGAGATGCTCTGTCGAAGGTATTAAGAATATATGGTGTGGGAGGCAAGTTGTTAGAAGCAGTGAAAAGTTTTTATCAAGGATGTAAGGCATGTGTACGTGTAGGAAGAGAAGAAAGTGATTGGTTCTCAGTGAATGTAGGTTTGCGGCAGGGGTGTGTGATGTCTCCATGGTTGTTTAATTTCTTTATGGATGGGGTTGTTAGGGAGGTGAATGCAAGAGTTTTGGAAAGAGGGGCTAGTATGAAGTCTGTTCGGGATGAGAGAGCTTGGGAAGTGAGTCAGTTGTTGTTCGCTGATGATACAGCGCTGGTGGCTGATTCATGTGAGAAACTGCAGAAACTGGTGACTGAGTTTGGTAAAGTGTGTGAAAGAAGAAAGTTAAGAGTAAATGTGAATAAGAGCAAGGTTATTAGGTACAGTAGGCAAGTCAATTGGGAGGTAAGTTTGAATGGAGAAAAACTGGAGGAAGTAAAGTATTTTAGATATCTTGGAGTGGATCTGGCAGCGGATGGAACCATGGAAGCGGAAGTGGATCATAGGGTGGGGGAGGGGGCGAAAATCCTGGGAGACTTGAAGAATGTGTGGAAGTCGAGAACATTATCTCGGAAAGCAAAAATGGGTACGTTTGAAGGAATAGTGGTTCCAACAATGTTGTATGGTTGCGAGGCGTGGTCTATGGATAGAGTTGTGCGCATGAGGGTGGATGTGCTGCAAATGAGATGTTTGAGGACAATGTGTGGTGTGAGGTGGTTTGATCGAGTAAGTAATGTAAGGGTAAGAGAGATGTGTGGAAATAAAAAGAGCGTGGTTGAGAGAGCAGAAGAGGGTGTTTTGAAATGGTTTGGGCACATGGAGAGAATGAGTGAGGAAAGATTATCCAAGAGGATATATGTGTCGGAGGTGGAGGGAACGAGGAGAAGTGGGAGACCAAATTGAAGGTGGAAAGGTGGCGTGAAAAAGATTTTGTGTGATCGTGGCCTGAACATGCAGGAGGGTGAAAGGCGGGCAAGGAATAGAGTAAATTGGATCGATGTGGTATACCGGGGTTGACGTGCTGTCAGTGGATTGAATTAGTACATATGAAGCGTCTGGGGTAAACCATGGAAAGTTGTGGGGGGCCTGGATGTGGAAAGGGAGCTGTGGTTTCGGGCATTATTGCATGACAGCTAGAGACTGAGTGTGAACGAATGGGGCCTTTGTTGTCTTTTCCTAGTGCTACCTCGCACACATGAGGGGGAGGGGGATGGTATTCCATGTGTGGCGAGGTGGCGATGGGAAGAAATAAAGGCAGACAGTGTGAATTGTCATGTGTGGACGTGTATATATATACATTGTGTATGAGGGTGGGTTGGGCCATTTCTTTCGTCTGTTTCCTTGCGCTACCTCGCAAACGCGGGAGACAGCGAAAAAACAAAAAAGATATATATATATATATATATATATATATATATATATATATATATATATATATATATATATATATATATATATATATATACATATATATGGCGAGGCGATGACGGAAATGGATGAAGGCAGAAAGTATGGATATGTACATGTGTATATATGTATGTCTGAGTATGTATATGCATGTATACGTTAAAATGTATACATATGTATACGTGCACGTGTGCGTGTTTATATACACGTGTATGTGGGTGGGTTGGGCCATTCCTCGTCAGTTTCCTTGCGCTAATTGGCTAACACGGGAAACAGCGACTAAGTATGATAATACATATATATATATATATATATATATATATATATATATATATATATATATATATATATATATATATATATATATATATATATATATATATATATATATATATATATATATATATATATATATATATATATATATATATATATATATATATATCTTTTCTTTCTTTCATACTATTCGCCATTTCCCGCATCAGCGAGGTAGCGTTGAGAACAGAGGACTGGGCCCTTGAGGGAATATCCTCACCTGGGCCCCTTCTCTGTTCCCCTTCTCTTTTGGAAAATTAAAAAAAAAGTGAGAGGGGAGGATTTCCAGCCCCCCGCTCCCTCCCCTTTTAGTCGCCTTCTACGACACGCAGGGAATACGTGGGAAGTATTCTTTCTCCCCTATCCCCAGGGATAATATATATATATATATATATATATATATATATATATATATATATATATATATATATATATATATATATATATATGAATTGAGCCCACAAATAAGGTTGAAGAACTTACACAAAATACCCATGTAAGGGAGATAATCCATGTATAAATCTGCATATTTGTAGCATGGATTCATGATATATGAAAGGGTATTTGCATTCAACATCCTACTGTGTTGAGGCAAAG
>NC_092239.1:46794445-46811945 GCF_036320965.1 Panulirus ornatus | reverse complement strand
CCCACCCACATACACATGTATATACATACACGTCCACACACGCAAATATACACACCTATACATCTCAATGTACACATATATATATATACATACATAGACATATACATATATACACATGTACATAATTCATACTGTCTGCCTTAATTTTTTAAAATCGCCACCTCGCCACACATGGAATAACAACCCCCTCCACCCTCACGTGTGCGAGGTAGCGCTAGGAAAAGACAACAAAGGCCCCATTCGTTCACACTCAGTCTCTAGCTGTCGTGTAATAATGTACCGAAACCACAGCTCCCTTTCCACATCCAGGCCCCACAGAACTTCCATGGTTTACCTCAGACGCTTCACATGCCCTTGTTCAATCCATTGACAGCACGTCGACCCCGGTATAACACATCGTTTCAATTCACTCTATTCCTTGCACGCCTTTCACCCTCCATCTTTCCACCTCCAATTTGGTGTCCCACTTCTCCTCGTTCCCTCCACCACTGATACATATATCCTCTTGGTCAATCTTTCCTCACTCATTCTCTCAATGAGACCAAACCATTTCAAATACCCTCTTCTGCTCTCTCAAACACACTCTTCATATTTCCACACATCTATCTTACCCTTACATTACCTACTCGATCAAACAACCTCACACCATATATTGTCCTCAAACATCTCATTTCCAGCACATCCACCCTCCTGCACACAACTCTCAGATGCTCCTAATACACTTGCCTCTCATGGTCTTTCTTCTCATACCCAGGTGCATTTGCACCAATAATCACACATCTCACTCCATCAACTATCAGTTTGCCCCATATCAATCTAGAATTTACTTTCTTACACTCTATCACATACTCCCACCACTCCTGTTTCAGGAGTAGTGCTACTCATTCCCTTGTTCTTGTCCTCTCGCTAACCTTGACTTTACTCCCAAGACATTCAAAAGCCACTCTTTCCAGAATATCCAGGTTCCTTTCTCAAACATGATACCTCTCTCTCTTTTTTGTCATCTTGGTTACATCCACACACATTTAGATATCCAACTCTGAGCCTTCGAGGAAGATGAGCACTTCCTGCGTGACTCCTTCTTCTGTTTACCCATTTAGAAATTTAAACTTCAAGGAGGGGAGGGTTTCTAGCCCCTCGCTCCCGTCTCCTTTAGTCGCCTTCTACGACACGTGAAGAATACGTGGAATTATTCTTTCACCCTTATACCCAGGGATATGTGTTTGCTTTGAAGAATTTATGTGAAAAATACTTAGAAAAGCAAATGGATTTGTATTTAGCATTTATGGATCTGTAGAAGGCATATGATAGAGTTGATAGAGATGCTCTGTGGAAGGTACTAAGAATATACGGTGTGGGAGACAAGTTGTTAGAAGCAGTGAAAAGTTGTTATCGAGGATGTAAGGCATGTGTACGTGTAGGAAGAGAGGAAAGTGATTGGTTATAAGTGAATGTAGGTTTGCGGCAAGGGTGTGTGATGTCTCCATGGTTGTTTAATTTGTTTATGGATGGGGTTGTTAGGGAGGTGAATGCAAGAGTTTTCGAAAGAGGGGCAAGTATGCAGTCTGTTGTGGATGAGAGAGCTTGGGAAGTGAGTCAGTTGTTCGCTGATGATACAGCGCTGGTGGCTGATTCATATGAGAAACTACAGAAGGTGGTGATTGAGTTTGGTAAAGTGTGTGAAAGAAGAAAGTTAAGAGTAAATGTGAATAAGAGCAAGGGTATTAGCCACAGTAGCATTGAGGGTCAAGTCAATTGAGATGTAAGTTTGAATGGAGATAAACTGGAGGAAGTGAAGTGTTTTAGATATCTGGGAGTGGATTTGGCAGGGGATGGAACCATGGAAACGGAAGTGAATCGTAGGGTGGCGGAGGGGACGAAAATTCTGGAAGCCTTGAAGAATGTGTGGAAGTCCAGAACATTATCTCGGAAAGCAAAAATGGGTATGTTTGAAGGAATAGTGGTTCCAACAATGTTGTATGGTTGCGAGGCGTGGGCTATGGATAGAGCTCTGCGCAGGAGGGTGGATGTGCTGGAAATGAGACGTTTGAGGACTATATGTGGTGTGAGATTGTTTGATCGAGTAAGTAATAATAGGGTAAGAGAGATGTGTAGAAATAAAAAGAGTGTGGTTGAGAGAGCAGAAGAGGGTGTTTTGAAATGGTTTGAGCACATGGAGAGAATGAGTGAGGAAAGATTGACCAAGAGGATATATGTGTCGGAGGTGGAGGGAACGAGAAGTGGGAGACCAAATTGGAGGTGGAAAGATGGCGTGAAAAAGATTTTGTGTGATCGGGGCCTGAACATGCAGGAGGGTGAAAGGAGGGCAAGGAATGGAGTGAATTGGATCGATGTGGTATACCGGGGTTGACGTGCTGTCAGTGGATTGAATCAGGTCATGTGAAGCGATAGGGGGAAACCATGGAAAGCTGTGTAGGTATGTATATTTGCGTGTGTGGACGTATGTATATACATGTGTATGGGGTGGGCTGGGCCATTTCTTTCGTCTGTTTCCTTGCGTTACCTCGCAAACGCGGGAGACAGCGACAAAGCAAAAAAAAAAAAAAAAAAAAATATACATATATATATATATATATATATATATATATATATATATATATATATATATATATATATATATATATATATATATATATATATATATGTATTATCATACTTAGTCGCTGTTTCCCGTGTTAGCCAATTAGCGCAAGGAAACTGACGAGGAATGGCCCAACACACCCACATACACGTGTACATGAATACGCACACGTGCACGTATACATATGTATACATTTTAACGTATACATGAATATACATACTCAGACATACATATACACACATGTACATATCCATACTTGCTGCCTTCATCCATTTCCGTCATCGCCCCGCCATACATTTATACATATATATATATATATATATATATATATATATATATATATATATATATATATATATATATATATATATATATATATATATATATATATTTTGCTTTTTCGCTGTCTCCCGCGTTTGCGAGGTAGCGCAAGGAAACAGACGAAAGAAATGGCCCAACCCGCCCCATACACAATGTATATACATACACGTCCACACACGCAAATATACATACCTATACATCTCAATGTACACATATATATACACACACAGACAAATACATATATACCCATGCACACAATTCACACTGTCTGCCTTTATTCATTCCCATCGCCACCTCGCCACACATGGAATACCATCCCCCTCCCCCCTCATGTGTGCGAGGTAGCACTAGGAAAAGACAACAAAGGCCCCATTCGTTCACACTCAGTCTCTAGCTGTCATGCAATAATGCCCGAAACCACAGCTCCCTTTCCAGGCCCCACACAACTTTCCATGGTATGATACTAATTCAATCCACTGACAGCACGTCAACCCCGGTATACCACATCGATCCAATTTACTCTATTCCTTGCCCGCCTTTCACCCTCCTGCATATTCAGGCCCCGATCACACAAAATCTTTTTCACTCCAACCTTTCCACCTTCAATTTGGTCTCCCACTTCTCCTCGTTCCCTCCACCTCCGACACATATATCCTCTTGGATAATCTTTCCTCACTCATTCTCTCCATGTGCCCAAACCAATTCAAAACACCCTCTTCTGCTCTCTCAACCACGCTCTTTTTATTTCCACACATCTCTCTTACCCTTATGTTACTTACTCAATCAAACCACCTCACACCACACATTGTACTCAAACATCTCATTTCCAGCACATCCATCCTCCTGCTCACAACTCTATCCATAGCCCACGCCTCGCAACCATACAACATTGTTAGAACCACTATTCCTTCAAACATACCCATTTTTGCTTTCCGGGATAATGTTCTCGACTTCCACACATTCTTCAAGGCTCCCAGGATTTTCGCCCCCTCCCCCACCCTATGATTCACTTCCGCTTCCATGGTTCCATCCCCTGCCAGATCCACTCCCAGATATCTAAAACACTTTACTTCCTCCAGTTTTTCTCCATTCAAACTTACCTCCCAATTGACTTGCCTACTGTACGTGAGCTTCGTCCATACGCCGCTCCTTTATCTTACTCTAAAACCTTGCTTCTTCATCATACCACTAACTACTCATTCTAATCTGCACACCTCCCACCTTTCTCATGCCACATGCATCTCTTGCAAATGCCATCATTGCTTCCCAAAATACATCCCATTCCTCAACCACTCCCTGACAATTTTTTCTTACCTTTTCCCATTCTACGCTCAATCTGTCGTGGTACTTCCTCACACAAGTCTACCTTCCAAGCTCACTTACTCTCACCACTCTCCTCACCTCAACATTCTTTTTTTTTCTAAACACCTATACAAATATTCACCTTCGCCCCAACGGGATAGTGCTCATACATTTCACCAGCTGCTCTTCTTAGCACCATAACATCGAAAAGTCTCTCTTTTACATGCCTGTCAATCAACACGTAATCAACTAAAACCATTTGGCCATCTCTTCTACGAACATAGGTATACTTATGTATATCTCTTTTTATACTAGGTATTCCCAATCAACAGTCTTATTTTCAGCATACAAATCCACAAGCTCCTCACCATTTCCATTCATAACACTAAGTACCCTATGTACAACAATTATATCCTCAACTGCGACATTACTCACCTTCGCACTAAAATCACTCATTACTAATACTCAGTCTCGTACATCAAAACTGCTGACACTCATTCAGCTGCTCCCAAAACACTTGCCTCTCATGATCTTTCTTTTCATGACCAGGTACATAAGCACCAACAATCACCCATCTCTCTCCATCCACTTTCTGTTTTATGCACATCAATCTAGAATTTCTTTACTTCCTTACACTCTATCACACACTCCCACAACTCCTGCTTCAGGTGTGGTGTTACTCTATCCTTAGCTTATGTCCTCTCACCAACCCCTGACTTTATTCCCAAGACTTTTCCAAACTATGACCTTCTATTACCTCCCGTAGATAGCAGAATAATGATCCTCTTATGTACACATGACCCCAGACTCGCATCACAATACCTTAACACCACAGGAGCAACAGTATTCATACAGTACTACATTACAGGACTGGAGCAATGGTTCACCCAAAACTGAATTATGGATGGGGTTGTTAGGGAGGTGAATGCAAGAGTTTTGGAAAGAGGGGCAAGTATGAAGTCTGTTGGGGATGAAAGAGCTTGGAAGTGAGTCAGTTGTTGTTCGCTGATGATACAGCGCTGGTGGCTGATTCATGTGAGAAACTGCAGAAGCTGGTGACTGAGTTTGGTAAAGTATGTATATATATATATATATATATATATATATATATATATATATATATATATATATATATATATATATATATGTGTGTGTGTGTGTGTGTGTGTGTATATGTGCGTATGTATGTGTATGTGTGTGTATGTGTATATGTATATATATATATGTATATTATCCCTGGGGATAGGGGTGAAAGAATACTTCCCACGTATTCCTCGCGTGTCGTAGAAAGCGACTAGAGGGGACGGGAGCGGGGGGCCAGAAATCCTCCCCTCCTTGTATTAACTTTCTAAAATGGGAAACAGAAGAAGGAGTCACGCGGGGAGTGCTCATCCTCCTCGAAGGCTCAGAGTGGGGTGCCTAAATGTGTGTGGATGTAACCAAGATGTAAAAAAAGGAGAGATAGGTAGTATGTTTGAGGAAAGGAACCTGGATGTTTTGGCTCTGAGTGAAACGAAGCTCAAGGGTAAAGGGGAAGAGTGGTTTGGGAATGTCTGGGGAGTAAAGTCAGGGGTCAGTGAGATGACAAGAGCAAGGGAAGGAGTAGCAATACCCCTGAAACAGGAGTTGTGGGAGTATGTGATACAGTGTAAGAAAGTAAATTCTCGATTAATATGGGTAAAACTGAAAGTTGATGGAGAGAGGTGGGTGATTATTGGTGCATATGCACCTGGGCATGAGAAGAAAGATCAACAGAGGCAAGTGTTTTGGGAGCAGCTGAGTGAGTGTGTTAGTGGTTTTGATGCACGAGACCGGGTTATAGTGATGGGTGATTTGAATGCAAAGGTGAGTAATGTGGCAGTTGAGGGAATAATTGGTATACATGGGGTGCTCAGTGTTGTAAATGGAAATGGTGAAGAGCTTGTAGATTTATGTGCTGAAAAAGGACTGATGATTGGGAATACCTGGTTTAAAAAGCGAGATATACATAAGTATACTTATGTAAGTAGGAGAGATGGCCAGAGAGCGTTATTGGATTACGTGTTAATTGACAGGCGTGCGAAAGAGAGACTTTTGGATGTTAATATGCTGAGAGGTGCAACTGGAGGGATGTCTGATCATTATCTTGTGGAGGCTAAGGTGAAGATTTGTATGGGTTTTCAGAAAAGAAGAGTGAATGTTAGGGTGAAGAGGGTGGTGAGAGTAAGTGAGCTTGAGAAGGAGACCTGTGTGAGGAGGTACAAGGAGAGACTGAGTACAGAATGGAAAAAGGTGAGAACAATGGAAGTAAGGGGAGTGGGGGAGGAATGGGATGTATTTAGGGAATCAGTGATGGATTGCGCAAAAGATGCTTGTGGCATGAGATGAGTGGGAGGTGGGTTGATTAGAAAGGGTAGTGAGTGGTGGGATGAAGAAGTAAGAGTATTAGTGAAAGAAAAGAGAGAGGCATTTGGACGATTTTTGCAGGGAAAAAATGCAATTGAGTGGGAGATGTATAAAAGAAAGAAACAGGAGGTCAAGAGAAAGTGCAAGAGGTGAAAAAAAGGGCAAATGAGAGTTGGGGTGAGAGAGTATCATTAAATTTTAGGGAGCATAAAAAGATGTTCTGGAAGGAGGTAAATAAAGTGCGTAAGACAAGGGAGCAAATGGGAACTTCAGTGAAGGGCGCAAATGGGGAGGTGATAACAAGTAGTGGTGATGTGAGAAGGAGATGGAGTGAGTATTTTGAAGGTTTGTTGAATGTGTTTGATGATAGAGTGGCAGATATAGGGTGTTTTGGTGGATGTGGTGTGCAAAGTGAGAGGGTTAGGGAAAATGATTTGGTAAACAGAGAAGAGGCAGTGAAAGCTTTGCGGAAGATGAAAGCCGGCAAGGCAGCAGGTTTGGATGGTATTGCAGTGGAATTTATTAAAAAAGGGGTGACTGTATTGTTGACTGGTTGGTAAGGTTATTTAATGTATGTATGACTCATGGTGAGGTCCTGAGGATTGGCGGAATGCGTGCATAGTGCCATTGTACAAAGGCAAAGGGGATAAGAGTGAGTGCTCAAATTACAGAGGTATAAGTTTGTTGAGTATTCCTGGTAAATTATATGGGAGGGTATTGATTGAGAGGGTGAAGGCATGTACAGAGCATCAGATTGGGGAAGAGCAGTGTGGTTTCAGAAGTGGTAGAGGATGTGTGGATCAGGGGTTTGCTTTGAAGAATGTATGTGAGAAATACTTAGAAAAGCAAATGGATTTGTATGTAGCATTTATGGATCTGGAGAAGGCATATGATAGAGTTGATAGAGATGCTCTGTGGAAGGTATTAAGAATATATGGTGTGGGAGGAAAGTTGTTAGAAGCAGTGAAAAGTTTTTATCGAGGATGTAAGGCATGTGTACGTGTAGGAAGAGAGGAAAGTGATTGGTTCTCAGTGAATGTAGGTTTGCGGCAGGGGTGTGTGATGTCTCCATGGTTGTTTAATTTGTTTATGGATGGGGTTGTTAGGGAGGTAAATGCAAGAGTTTTGGAAAGAGGGGCAAGTATGAAGTCTGTTGGGGATGAGAGAGCTTGGGAAGTGAGTCAGTTGTTGTTCGCTGATGATACAGCGCTGGTGGCTGATTCATGTGAGAAACTGCAGAAGCTGGTGACTGAGTTTGGTAAAGTGTGTGGAAGAAGAAAGTTAAGAGTAAATGTGAATAAGAGCAAGGTTATTAGGTACAGTAGGGTTGAGGGTCAAGTCAATTGGGAGGTGAGTTTGAATGGAGAAAAACTGGAGGAAGTGAAGTGTTTTAGATATCTGGGAGTGGATCTGGCAGCGGATGGAACCATGGAAGCGGAAGTGGATCATAGGGTGGGGGACGGGGCGAAAATTCTGGGGGCCTTGAAGAATGTGTGGAAGTCGAGAACATTATCTCGGAAAGCAAAAATGGGTATGTTTGAAGGAATAGTGGTTCCAACAATGTTGTATGGTTGCGAGGCGTGGGCTATGGATAGAGTTGTGCGCAGGAGGATGGATGTGCTGGAAATGAGATGTTTGAGGACAATGTGTGGTGTGAGGTGGTTTGATCGAGTGAGTAACGTAAGGGTAAGAGAGATGTGTGGAAATAAAAAGAGGGTGGTTGAGAGAGCAGAAGAGGGTGTTTTGAAGTGGTTTGGGCACATGGAGAGGATGAGTGAGGAAAGATTGACCAAGAGGATATATGTGTCGGAGGTGGAGGGAACAAGGAGAAGAGGGAGACCAAATTGGAGGTGGAAAGATGGAGTGAAAAAGATTTTGTGTGATCGGGGCCTGAACATGCAGGAGGGTGAAAGGAGGGCAAGGAATAGAGTGAATTGGAGCGATGTGGTATACCGAGGTTGACGTGCTGTCAGTGGATTGAATCAAGGCATGTGAAGCGTCTGGGGTAAGCCATGGAAAGCTGTGTAGGTATGTATATTTGCGTGTGTGGACGTATGTATACACATGTGTATGGGGGGGTTGGGCCATTTCTTTCGTCTGTTTCCTTGCGCTACCTCGCAAACGCGGGAGACAGTGACAAAGTATAATAAATAAATAAAATAAATATTCTTTTTCTTTGAAACTATTCGCCATTTCCCGCATTAGCGAGGTAGCGTTAAGAACAGAGGACTGGGCCTTTGAGGGAATACCCTCACCTGTGAGAAATACTTAGAAAACCAAATGGATTTGTATGTAGCATTTATGGATCTGGAGAAGGCATATGATAGAGTTGATAGAGATGCTCTGTGGAAGGTATTAAGAACATATGGTGTGGGAGGAAAGTTGTTAGAAGCAGTGAAAAGTTTTTATCGAGGATGTAAGGCATGTGTACGTGTAGGAAGAGAGGAAAGTGATTGGTTCTCAGTGAATGTAGGTTTGCGGCAGGGGTGTGTGATGTCTCCATGGTTGTTTAATTTGTTTATGGATGGGGTTGTTAGGGAGGTGAATGCAAGAGTTTTGGAAAGAGGGGCAAGTATGAAGTCTGTTGTGGATGAGAGAGCTTGGGAAGTGAGTCAGTTGTTGTTCGCTGATGATACAGCGCTGGTGGCTGATTCATGTGAGAAACTGCAGAAGCTGGTGACTGAGTTTAGTAAAGTGTGTGAAAGAAGAAAGTTAAGAGTAAATGTGAATAAGAGCAAGGTTATTAGGTACTCCATCTCCACAAGAGTGTTAGTCACCCTTTTCATACCAGAGTAAAATCTTTACCTCACCTTCAAAAACTAAATCTCTCGGCAAAACATTAGCTTTTCTTTGCATCATGTAAGACAAACACGTTATATTTACATACCATACCAATAACATCATAAAGAAATACTCTCAGAACTGGGACAAGATGAGGACTCAAAAAAAAAAATCCTTTAATATTCTCCACAAACAATTTAGCTGCAATCCCTAAACTACACTTCACCTGGTTGCCCTCTCAAAGGTATATATATCAAAGATGCAAGCCACATAAAACAGAGCAGTGAGAGCAATGATCGGCTGCCTGACAACCACAAACATTCATACTTTACAGTGAAAGAAAAATCCTCCCATTCCCACCTCAACTTGCTTTGCACTTTATTTCATGCATTATCACAAGACCCTTCCCATCCATGCTATTCCATAACTAACCAACAACTCCCAATTAGAAATGAAAAGCTCACTCTTTCTCACTCTTTAGTAATCTCTATAGACAGATATCCCACCCCAAAACGCATATAACGCCGACCAAACACATACAAACCGATAGAACTCAACAATCACTAGCAACCAGCCTCTCACCACAGTCTTCAACTCCACCTCACCAGAAACAAACACATCAGAAGCCCAAGACAACACGAACTACACATTCCCATCTACACTCTCAGCATCAACCATCCTGACAAACTTCAAGGCCCTTCATGCCTACGATCAGTGATCACAGAGAAGACACCAAGCATTTACAACTTGAATATTATGTACACTTATCGTATAGACATACACGCAACATCACTACACTTTATGAACAATGGTTCCGCTCGGTGGACGTAGCTGGCTTAGTGAGTGAGGGGACTCCTGGGACAGGATGTAGATAAGCAAGTACATATCGTACCGTAGCCGCTGTTTACCTTGTTGTAACAATACACGAATATAACCATGAATCATATTCGATGCCCACTCGGTGTTGGCTGTAGACTTTAACCCAGAATAAGAAGACAAGAGGAACACTATCGCCAGCACCACCAGCAGCGTCGTCAGGATAGCCGCCCACACGAGGGGCGTGAGGGGCAGCAGGAAGCCCCACGGGTCCACCTCTGGCCGCCCTCGACCAGCCAGGATCCTGTGGTCGTCTAGCATTACAGGCCTCGTAAAGTCCACCACCTCCCTGCGGGCGAGTCTGATAGCGAACGGACCGAGGGCTATGTCTACTTCCTGTATGATAAACAAAATGACGTATAGAAATTTAACACCTAAGTGAAGTTAGATTTTCTATGATGTATAGATGGATGTGTAAATAAAGAAATAAATAATCAAGTTCACTAAACTCTCATAGACAGACACTTTTGTTAGCTAAGGATATGAGTCACGTGTTCCAATATAGAATAAGATGTCTTCGCTTTTGATTAGGAACACCTTCACTGCACAATATGGTGGTTTTGATGCTCACCCTTTCCATGATCACATACGATGACGAAGGAAAGAAAGTCATATGAATCGTAGAGCAGTCAGATAAACGATCCTCAAATGATGTTTAGAGCAATGAAATGTACGAAAAGGTCCGTGAGAACAGTTTTACATGAACCACTGCCACTAACGTTAATCAACTATATCCCTGCGGCATGAAACCTCCACATATCATTTTCAGCTTACCCTCCTGTCCACCATACAAACTATGCCGGTCCAGGAGCCATTCCTCAAATTACCTTCCTGTCCACCATGCCCACTATGCTGGTCCAGGAGCCATTCTTCAGCTTATCTTCCCGTCCAACATGCCCACCATGCCGGTCCAGGAGCCATTCTTCAGCTTACCCTCCTGTCCAACATACCCACCATGCCGGTCCAAGAGCCATTCTTCAGCTTACCTTCTTGTCCAACATACCCACCATGCCGGTCCAGGAGCCATTCTTCAGCTTGCCTTCCTGTCCACCATACCCAGCATGCTGGTCCAGGAGCCATTCTTCAGCTTACCTTCCTGTCCACCATACCCACCATGCTGGTCCAGGAGCCATTCTTCAGCTTGCCTTCCTGTCCACCATACCCAGCATGCCGGTCCAGGAGCCATTCTTCAGCTTACCTTCCTGTCCACCATACCCACCATGCCGGTCCAGGAGCCATTCTTCAGCTTGACTCCCCAGGACCCGTCAGGAGGCCGGGCGAAATTGTACCTGATGAGAAAGACTTGTGACGTGTTGTTCCTCTGGTAGCTAGTAACACCACTTCATGGTGTTGTGGGGTGATCAAACACAGAAGTTGTGGCCTGCAACAGTTTCTTGGTGAGGATGTATGTGAGTTGTGTGAGTGTTATGAGGCTAAAGGTTTATGGTTTACATTATTTTCTCAGTGTAAGTGTGAGTGAGGCATTTGTAGCACACATATCCGACGGTAGATGTGATGTGGTCACAATGGTGAAAGAGATTTGATAGATTGGTTTACTGAGCATGTTTTGATTTGTTGCAACTGCAGCTGTGCTCCTGTTGTTGTTACTGCAAGAGCTTTCTTAAATCCTATTATGTCTGTCGCTTGCACCTGCTTTCCTTTTGTTTAACTAGAAAATATGTCACTAAAACATGTACACGGATTCTTGGATACATAAACGTAAACAGAGACAGACGGACAGACAGACAGACAGACAGAAAGACAGACAGAAAGACAGACAGACAGACAGACAGACAGGCACACACACACACACACACACACACACACACACACACACACACACACACACACACACACACACACAGACACAATGGTAAGGCTTGCCACAGGGTCAAGGTTGAAGTCTCCTAACCTCAACACTGACCCACACCAGCACTCAGCTCTGTAGTTTGAAGAAGAGGAACGGTTGATCTGACACCTGTGTTCGTCAGAAGTCAAATTCGTTAGATATACTTCATGTAAGAGGCAAACGCTGGCACAATCATAGGAAAGCAACTGAAACATTAATTACCAAGGGAAGGTGACGCAAACCAGCAGATAAAATTAACTTCTTAAAACATTAACAAGGACGTGGTGTAACCCGCCAAACTTGTTGGTATCGCGTCACCTGCCTACCCAACCTAATGGAGGTAATGCCATCACCACAGGTCAGGCCACAGCCAGGTCATAGCAACAACAGAGGCCTGGCAGATTACTCATGGTATTTGTACCATGAGTGACTAAATTCTCCTCTACCATCTTCGTCCAGCGAAGCTTGAAGGAAGTGTGGCACTCCTTTGTCACAAAGACTTGCGTCCAGCTCAGCTGATAGTTAACGTGCCTGAGGGTCTGAAAGTGTTTTGGGTTAAAGTTTCCCCTACATAACACCTACGCCAAAATGAACATCATTACTGCGTAGTGTACCTCTCGCCGCGCTCCTCCACAAGGGAGGCACCTGTAGAGTATATTACGTTCACTTCTGACACGCTAAAAAAGAGGTATCCTCGTTCTCAACTTGTGATATGTGGAGGTTTCAATGCGATTGACCCCACCATCCTCCAAGAGCAACAACATCCACATCAATTTGTTCACTTTGCCACGCATGGTCAAAACAATGTTGACCTGACTTTTGCTGACTGCTGCCTACAACCCGACCCTCTCCCACATCTTGGACGCAGTACTCATTTGTCGGTGTTGTGGTCCCCCGCCCTCACCATCTACTAAGCAAGCAGGCGTTCAACGGTCACAACGACGACCTCTACAAGCAACTTCACGACAAAGTGCGAAGTGACGTACGAGCCGCAAAGAAGGCCTATTACCGAAACAATGTACAACATTTAAAGCATTTAAAAAGCCTAAGTGGCTGTGGCAAACGAATGCTCGCCTCCTTCCCTTGTGTAGATCAGCTGTGCAGTGAGGAGGCCGCTCGCCAGATTGCCAACCACTTCGCTAATATTTGCCAACGATTACCACAAGTCTACATCAGATTCCTTCCAGCATACCAACCAATCCCATCTCCCCCAACCACAGTAGAGGAATATCAAGCAGCTAAGCACCTTCACCACCTTAATATCAAGCAGCTAAGCACCTTCACCACCTTAATATCAAGCAGCTAAGCACCTTCACCACCTTAATATCAAGCAGATAAGCACCTTCACCACCTTAATATCAAGCAGATAAGCACCTTCACCACCTTAATATCAAGCAGCTAAGCACCTTCACCACCTTAATATCAAGCAGCTAAGCACCTTCACCACCTTAATATCAAGCAGCTAAGCACCTTCACCACCTTAATATCAAGCAGATAAGCACCTTCACCACCTTAATATCAAGCAGATAAGCACCTTCACCACCTTAATATCAAGCAGCTAAGCACCTTCACCACCTTAATATCAAGCAGCTAAGCACCTTCACCACCTTAATATCAAGCAGCTAAGCACCTTCACCACCTTAATATCAAGCAGCTAAGCACCTTCACCACCTTAATATCAAGCAGATAAGCACCTTCACCACCTTAATATCAAGCAGATAAGCACCTTCACCACCTTAATATCAAGCAGCTAAGCACCTTCACCACCTTAATATCAAGCAGCTAAGCACCTTCACCACCTTAATATCAAGCAGCTAAGCACCTTCACCACCTTAATATCAAGCAGCTAAGCACCTTCACCACCTTAATATCAAGCAGATAAGCACCTTCACCACCTTAAGACCAGACGTTCAACTACACTCATAGATCTTCCAGGCAAACTGTACAAGGAATCCCCCCATGACTTAGCTGCGCCGACAACTGTCGTACCTAATGCTTCGCTCAAGCAATCGTTATGCCTCGTAAAGCAATCGTAAGGCGGGCAGCATGTGTCACGTTATTACCCACACTCACCAACTCAGAGTCTCTTAATAACTTATAACTTGTTGCCATCACTCGAATCCCCGGTCTAATTAGCGAAAGTTTTGTATTTGACTGGGTCTATGATGACACTGCTGATTCAGTAGACCTTCAGCAGTTTGGAAACACTATGACTTCCTCCACCACTCTCTGCCTTGTCAGCCTCCTAGGCTTCATATACCGCAACATGAGAAGCACAAGATTTCGGTGGAAAACACCATCGTAGACTTCACTAAGGCCTCGACTTGGTAAAGCATGACATCATATGAAAAGCCGTAAGCCTAGGACTACGTGGGTGATTCGTCTCGTGGCTGGCACACTTCTTGACCAGACGACGCCAAACCGTCCGCTTTAGGGAAGCCACGTCGACATCACTACCCCTAATATACGGCATCAAGATGGGACTCTCCTCATTCTTATCACTGACGTCGTGAAGAACACACACCTCCGCTGGGAGTACATACTTCCTTTGGCATTACTGTCAACAACAACACTCCTGACTTCAATGCCCTTCAGCACATCATCGACAACCTTCAACACATCATCAACAACCTACAGGATGGACTACGTTCAGCCACGTCACCATCAACTACACCAAGACTGTGATGATGTACATCAACCACACCAAGACTGTGATGATGTACATCAACCACACCAAGACTGTGATGATGTACATCAACCACACTAAGACTGTGATGATGTACATCAACCACACCAAGACTGTGATGATGCACATCAACCACACCAAGACTGTGATGATGTACATCAACCACACCAAGACTGTGATGATGTACATCAACCACACCAACACTGTGATGATGTACATCAACCACACCAAGACTGTGATGATGTACATCAACCACACCAAGACTGTGATGATGTACATCAACCACACCAAGACTGTGGTGATGCACATCAACTACACCAAGACTATGATGATGTACATCAACCACACCAAGACTGTGATGATGTACATCAACCACACCAAGACTGTGATGATGTACATCAACCACGTCACCATCAACTACACCAAGACTGTGATGATGTACATCAACCACACCAAGACTGTGATGATGCACATCAACTACACCAAGACTGTGTTGATGTACATTAACCACACCAATACTGTGATGATGTACATCAACCACACCAAGACTGTGGTGATGCACATCAACTACACCAAGACTATGATGATGTACATCAACCACACCAATACTGTGATGATGTACATCAACCACTTCACCATCAACTACACCAAGACTGTGATGATGTACATCAACCACACCAATACTGTGATGATGTACATCAACCACACCAAGACTGTGGTGATGCACATCAACTACACCAAGACTATGATGATGTACATCAACCACACCAAGACTGTGATGATGTACATCAACCACACCAATACTGTGATGATGTACATCAACCACACCAATACTGTGATGATGTACATCAACCACTTCACCATCAACTACACCAAGACTGTGATGATGTACATCAACCACACCAATACTGTGATGATGTACATCAACCACACCAAGACTGTGGTGATGCACATCAACTACACCAAGACTATGATGATGTACATCAACCACACCAAGACTGTGATGATGTACATCAACCACTTCACCATCAACTACACCAAGACTGTGATGATGTACATCAACCACACCAATACTGTGATGATGTACATCAACCACACCAAGACTGTGGTGATGCACATCAACTACACCAAGACTATGATGATGTACATCAACCACACCAAGACTGTGATGATGTACATCAACCACACCAATACTGTGATGATGTACATCAACCACACCAAGACTGTGGTGATGCACATCAACTACACCAAGACTATGATGATGTACATCAACCACACCAAGACTGTGGTGATGCACATCAACTACACCAAGACTATGATGATGTACATCAACCACACCAAGACTATGATGATGTACATCAACCACACCAATACTGTGATGATGTACATCAACCACTTCACCATCAACTACACCAAGACTGTGATGATGTACATCAACCACACCAAGACTGTAATGATGTACATCAACCACACCAAGACTGTGATGATGCACATCAACCACACCAAGACTGTAATGATGTACATCAACCACACCAAGACTGTGATGATGTACATCAACCACACCAAGACTGTGATGTACATCAACCACACCAAGACTGTGATGATGTACATCAACCACACCAAGACTGTGATGATGTACATCAACCACACCAAGACTGTGGTGATGTACATCAACTACACCAAGACTGTGATGATGCACATCAACCTGAGTGCCGACATCATCCTGCCCCCTGACGTCATGCTAGGCCCTGACATCCTCCATTATAGAGGACGGTTTAAAGTGGAAGAGTCATGTCATCATCAAATGTTCCTCACATCATCTGTACCTTCTCCTCCGACTGAAATCACCAGGCGTCCGACCAATACACCTGAAGAATGTCTTTATCATCTTCATTCAACTTAAGCTCACCTACGCCTCTCCAGGCTGGTACGCAATACTAACAGCTACACAGATGAACAAGATAGAAAAGTGCAGAAATGGCATTCAGAATCATCCGGGGCCATCTTACTCCACCCAGCAAGAGGCCCTCATCTTGTTGAACCTGTCCACCCTCTCCGACCAACACCGGCAGCTCACACGGCAGTTTGATGATAAACTGCTTACACACTCCCGTCATAGAGACACATACCCCATCCCCACCCTCCATCCCACGCCCCTCAGCCAAAGACTGCCTTTCGTCACCACAGTCGACTAGTACCAATCATAGCTCGTAAAGACAGGTATAAGAACAGTGCTATACCTACCATTGTGAACGTCATAAACGATCCATGAAAAGAGTGCAAAGCCAAACAAATTAACAGCACAGTTTTTTGTTAGGTTACATTATATGTCAACTATTGTATTACTGTACCTATTCATCATTCGATGTTCCACTAAGTGCATAATGTACAAGCTATAGTATTTTACCACCCTGGCCGTGGAGATGAACTTCACTCATGTGCTTATCTAAATTGTGGAAATATCCAGCCAACCTCGACCATAAGATTTTGTATGGTTAGTTAGATACTTACTTGACTTCCCATTTCTGTAATATCTATAACACACTATCTATGGATACACAGCTGAATGTCTGCTTAAATCCAGTAAATTGTTCATTCTATGCTCTCTTTTATATACATATATACACGTGTCATGAAATTAAGCAGAGAACTTGTAAAGATGTAAAAGGAATACTTTCATAATGCGAGATGAATGAAT